>NW_006921625.1:8662961-8664623 GCF_000298275.1 Orycteropus afer afer
GAGGAGAGACCCATTGTTACATCTAGATGGCAGCCTGCTAGCTTTTAAGATCCCAGTCACTACTCACCAAAGTAGGAGGTGGAACAATGTTTTGTATAGTATGTTATGCCAATTGAGCTTGATGTCCCCTGCAACTATGGCCCCAAGCCCGCTCACTGCTAAGTTTCAAATCTCAGCCCCACCATTCCTTCGCTCTGGGGCCCTGGGCAAGTGACTTACTTTCTAAACTCTGTTTTCTCAACTGTAAATTGGAGATGATAGTAGTCCCTGCGTCATGAAGTTGTGTGGTTAGCAGAGTCCAGCCCTGGACTCATGATGACCCCATGCACGATGGAACAGAATGCTGGCCCGTCTTGTGCTATCCCCATTGTCGGTGAAGAATCAGACTGCTGTGATCCATAGAGCTCCCATCGGCTGCTTTTCAGAAGTTGACAGCCAGGCCTTTCTTCCTAGGCTATCTTAGTTTGGAAGCTATGTTGAAATCTGCCCAGCATCATGGCAGCATTCAAGTGTCCATAGACAGACAGGTGGTAACTGCATGAGATGCATTGGTTGGGAATTGATCCCAGGTCACCCACGTGGAAGACAAGCACTGGACCATCAATGCCCCATTCATGGAGCTGTAGGAAGAGGTAAATAAAATAATATGTGTAAAAAGCTTAGCCCAGTGCTGCCTCTTGAACAGGTGCCCAAGAAAGAGCATCTGTTATTGTCCAGACTGTTAGAACACGTACGCACTCTACTCACCTTATCATGTTAGCACCTTTGATTCTTCCTCTGCATTCCTAAGATGGAGCTTTAACTGTTGATTTCCAAGAATACTGATTTCTTAAGACACAATATGTTATGCAAAGATGACACATCTGTGGTGGGGGAGCTGTGAGATGATTGTGTGGCCACACAAGCAGGATCAGCTTAGGAGCTGCACCAGAAGAGGCAGAGAGTGCTCAGTCCTCCTTTCCCATCATATTAACACCAGAAACAAAGAGGACCAAAGTTGGTGCCATCATTGACCAGGCAACGTACTATGAGAGCATAAGGGATGGACAGAGTGGTATTTGCTCTGGATCTAAATCAGCCAATATTTTGTGGATCTTAAAAGTCATCCAGGCCAGTGGTCACCAAATTTAGATTTCATAGATTAATAAAACTTCCCCCACCAAAAAAAAAAAAAATCCTACAATATGTAGGAAATGAACTTTGACCAATCACTCTTTTAAAAAAAAGGAATACTGGCTAGGCTTGGGAGCCAGGGTTCAAAACCCTGGTGGAAAATGGGGAATGCTAGCCTTTAATTAGGCATCCTGGTGGCACAGTGGTTAAGCACTGAGTTGCTCACTGAAGAGTTGTCGGTTCAAACCCACCAGACACTCCGCAGGAGAAAGATGTGGCAGTCTGCTTCCATAAAGATTACAGTCTTGGAAACCCTGTGGGCCTATAGTACCTCTATCAGTTGCCATCCACTTGTTGACAGTGGGTTTAGTTTTGGGTTATAGGGTCGCTATGAGTCAGCATCAGCATCGGGCAAATGACAACAGGCTGTGGAGCTGATAATTGTCAACGAGCAGCCAGGGACCAAGAGTCCAGTAAACAAACAGCACACTCAGATGTCAGTCCTTCACTTTTAAAATCTAGCACCTTCACCCTCCCCCTTTTTTTTTT
>NW_006921625.1:8664843-8670289 GCF_000298275.1 Orycteropus afer afer
TCAGCGTGCAGGGTTTTACCGAGACTTGAAGCTATAGTTGATTTCACCATCCAGTTTTATCTAAGGTGCTTTAACACCGCTCACAATGTCATCCCCACACACCTGAACAGCAAGTGCTTCTCACTGTGCACAGCCCCCAGGCAGCAGCTCCTCCAGGCTGTGCTGGAATTAGCGGCCACTTTGTTGGGGGACTAGCTCAGAAGCTCGGCACCATTGATTTGCATCAGTGCCTCTGGAAGGGCCTTTGCCTTCTCCTTAAAGATAATATCTAAACTGTGAAATTCATTAAATAGCCCCAGAAATGGATCAGGTTATTTAACACAACACCCCTAATGGCGCAATATCTCAGCTGTCCACACTGATAGTGAACATTGTCTTGGATAGTGTTATCAGCCCAGGACACCCGCTATGAATATTGATCCCGAGCTTGTTACAGCCATCACTTGCCATCAGGACAGGTCAGGGGTGGAACCCACCCAGCATCAAAGCAATTTAAAGACAGTACTCAGGCAGAATTTTAATGTTTGCACTGAGAACACAAATCAACTGGAAGCACAGAGGGAGGGTGGCCTGCTGGAAATATATTTATGATGGCGGGATTCCTGGGTATAAATACAGGCAGGAGCATGGTAACAGGATGCCGGCATCAGGAGTCGGAAACATTGCCAAGTTGCACCTAAAGGAGAGGCCTTGCTGCCTCTTTTACAAAGCAGGTGGCCAGGACACAGTGCCAAGGGTCTCCCCCTGAACCTCCAAGTTTAAGACTTTATTCTGTCCTTCTGATGAGAGGTTCCTCTTTAAGTCAGGTAAATCCAGGACATTTGCTCTCTCCCAGCGTTGATGGGGCAACGTTTTTGGAGATACATGGTGCTTCTCCTGTGTGTCTACTGCAGAGGCCAAGTGCTGACTGTGAGGCTGCACATGACCTTGGGCTGCGCTTAACACATGTTTCAGAAAGAAGGGAAAAAGAAAGGGAAAGAAAAAAAAAATGAGAAGAGGTCCTTGTCAAATAAGGAGTTGTTAAGGGTTCATAGCTTTGAAGAAGGCATTACGTGTTCTTGACTTTCCAATTTGTGGTTTCTCTCCTTTTTAGTTCCTTTCCTGTATGCAAAGGTCCCTGGGTGGCACAGTTGGCCCTTGGCTGCTAACCCAAAGGTGGGCAGCTCCCACCCATCCAGCAGTGCCACAGAAGAAAGCCCTGGAGGTTTGCTTCCACGAAGATCAGAGCTCAGCAAACCCTGTGGAGCCGTTCTGTAACACGTGGGGTTGCCAGGAGTCAGAACGGCCTGGACAGCAATGTGCTTTTTTCCTGTTCAAACACCTGTGGGCCTCAAAGGACAGAGGAGTCATGTAACTGAAAGGAATGTTTCTGAGGTCATTTCTAACGTGAAGTCAACATGACCTAGATTTGGGCTGCCATTGGCTGTCTTGGGCCTCCCTGCCTCTCTGGTTTGGTTTCGGGGTGCCTCTGGAATGCCCGCCTGCCACCCCATGTAAAAAGCCTCAAGTTATTTTGCAGAAAAACGATAAGAGGGACCAAGTGAAACCGCATATTCCACGCAGGAGCAAATTTAAGTAGATGCACTCCTAGCTCTACAGAAAAATCTAAGTACGAAAAGAAAAGGGAGATGAGAGAAAAGAAAAAGGAAGATAAAAAAAAAAAAAAGAAAAAAAGTCAGGCGAGGATGGGTATGAAGAGTTGAGGAAACAGAAAACAAAGTGCCCTGTCGTCCATAAAGGCCCTGTGATTCGGAATCCAGGATCCTAGAAGCCACTGTTAATTCCAGGGCAGTCCCTTTGCTGGGAGATGGTCCAGTGGCTTGGGCAGGGCACTTCCTGTCCTGGGCTTTAAAAGCGCAATCCATCTTCGCCCTAGGGCTGGGGCTGGTTTGAATCTCCGCAGGGCTTTAAAGTCGGCAGTGAATACTGTGGCCGCCTCTGGGAGGGACAGGGAGGTTTGAATGAGAAAAGCTACAAGGAGCTGGCCTCTCCCGCCTCCTCTTTCAGTGACAGATGGGATTAGCCCCAGGCTCTTTCATGCGAAGGCTTCTCCTCCTCTTCCTATTCCTTACCTGCTCAGACAATACTAATTGCCAAGCCACTGTTGGGAAGCCCCGTGGGGCAGGGAAGAAAGGGACTGCTCAATCAGAGGTGGTTCTGGGCGGAGGCCTGGGAGAGCCTCAGGAACTGCTGATGGAATAAATGCCTGGTGTTTAAGGATTGCAATAAGAAAGGCAAGGGTTGGGCTTGGCTTCTGGAAGCTACATCCACCATCAGTGCCTGCAGTTCCAGGGATGTGGTGGGGCTGATGAGGCCATTTCAACCGTCTGTCAGTTCTCTGGACTTAAACACAAACCAAACAAGCATCTTTTGACCTTTTTCTTTTCGGGGTTGGAGGGAGTTGTGGGGAACAAAGATGGTGCCTGATGCCCAAAGACCTCATTTCAATTGTAAATGCCTGAGTCTGTGAAGAAGGCCCGGAATGACACCAGGGTGTGCACGGTGTCACAGCAAGCCAGGGCAGCCACCTCCCCGATGTCACTCAGCTTTGAGCCTGCTGCCCCACCGAGGTGCCCAAAGCAATGGGGCACCCGTAGGACCTCAGGCACCTGCCCTCAACCTCTGCTGCTGTTTTGACCCAGCTTGGCTCCAGGACGGAAGGGAAGGCCTCTGGTCGCCGACAGGCTTTTTTCCCTCCAGTTCAGAGGCGGCAGGATGTAGTGAAAAGGGCATTGGTCTGGGAGAAGGCGATCTGGATTCAAATCCAGATGTCACCGAGTAACAGTGACCCCGAGGAAGTCATTTCTCTTCGACCCCCAATTTCCTCCTCTTTAAAGCAGGGCTAATAGCTATACGCAGGCCATGGGCACCTCACAGAGATGCTGATCCATGAGATTCTGTAAGCACGAGGGCATAACAAACCCACAACTGTGAGAACGCGGGCTGTCAATGCAGGTGGCTGGGCCTGAGACCATCACTTGCGTCGTGGTTCACTGGCGGGGCAGGAGGTGCGCTGAACATGGTCTTGGAGACGTGAGCATTCCTGGCTTCAATCACATCCCGAAACCAAAGGCGCTGCACCGAAGATGGGGCGCAAACCCCAGTCTGAGCAGTGCCAAGTGGAAGCCTCCGATTCTCCCTCTCACCTCGCTTACACCTCGAGTCCCCTCAGGTCGGGCGGAGGCGCGCGGAGCCGGCGGCGCTGTCCCCGCGGGCGCGCGCACAGGGGGCACCGAGCGCCCCCTCCGCTAGGTGACCGGTCCCCGCCTGGCGTCCGGCAGTCTTGGGGCGGCCGCGAGCCCGCCCTGCACGTGGCGGGGGCCTCGGGGGCGCAAGTGCCAATCGGAGCGCAGCCCCCAGCGGATCTCTCCGCCCCCTCCTGCCCCCTACCCCCCAGCTCCACTTGGCTACCCAGACCCTCCTCCCCGCCGGAGAGCTGCAGCCGAGCCCCAGCCGGACGGCGAGCCCGAGTGCGGGCTCCGGCCCGCGGGCGGCGGGCATGCTGGCCTGGCAGGATGGCGGGGCCAAGGCGGCTCCCTCTTCCCACAAGATCTCCTTCTCGGTCCTGGACATCCTGGATCCGCAGAAATTCACCCGCTCTGCCCTCCCGGCGGTGCGCCCCCCGCCGCGGGAAGCCAAGAAAAGTTTGGCGGAGGACGAAGCGGGAAAGGACGCCAGCCCCGAGGACCCGGCCCGGCACCGGGAGACCCCTGGTAAGAATGTAGGGGCCCCGGCCCCAGGATGCGCGCGGCGGGGGGTAGGGTGGCCAGAGACCCGGCGAGTAGCGCTGAGCAGCGGCTTCTGCAAAGAGGTAAGGAAGCCTGGGCGAAGCGCAACACGCAGCCTCGGCCCCAGAGCGGGATGGAGGCGGACAGAGGCTCCCAGGCCCCCGGGGCCGAGACAGCCACCAAGCCCCGGTCCTGCTTACCCGCCGAGCGGGCCAGGCCCACAGCTCAGAGTTCGCCGTGTGGGCATCCTGCCCAGGTTCATTGATTCACCGGGCGTGCAAGGCGCCCTCCACTTGCCTGGGCTTGGCTAGGAGCCGGGATAAGAAACACCTGTGAGGTAGACCGCAGCCGAACAGCATCCCCATTTCACGGCTGGGAGAGTCGGGGCCCGCCTGAGTCCTGTGCTCCGGACGTGGTGAGTAGCGAGCTCAAGATTCCTCACCTGGTGCCCAGTTCCAGCCACCGGCCGAGACTCAGCCGCCCCGCGCGCTCACTCGCCCGAGACCCAAACGTTGATTGGGGCTAGGGGCGGGGGAGGAATGATGGGAGGCTCTAGGTTCTTTCTCTTCGAAACTTTTTTTTTTACTTCCTCCTAATTCTGGCGGGTGCCTGGTGAGGGGTCCCGGGCAGTTTGTGGCTGAAAGGAAGACCTGAAGCTACCAGGACCCGTGAGGTTCCGCGAGGGGCGCCGAAGGTCAGGGTGCAGGCGCCCCCCGGGAGGCTGGATCCCGCGCGGTCCCCGCGCCCCTTCTCAAGGTGGGCGATGATTGTCTGGGGCCCCGGGGCGTCTCTGCAGCCGCACCTGGGCCGGGGGCTGCCGGCCTGTAATTGCTCCTCTCGCCATTCCGAGGGGTCTCGCTCTTCCCCTCCCAGCCGGTGATCGATAGTCTATTACTGGTGCCCGCATATCTCCTGCCCCGCAGCTTGCAGGCCCCGGCTTCAAACCCCCTTTCCCTGTCTGATCCTAATATTGTTCGATTAAAACTTACCTTTAATAGATGACATCTATCGATCCGTCTCCGCACAAATCTGAAACTCTATTAACACGGCAGGGCAGAGAAGATGGGAAGGGGGAATTGCGCTTTCAGGGGGGTACTTAATAACTTCTTTAATTGCTGGGAAGGCCAGACCCAAGTAAGCTTCTAGGGATTTTGGGAGACACGCCCCTAAACGCACTTGGTGTCTTAATGCACAATAACCCTACCCCTCCTAGTGGCCTAGTGCCTAAGGCATTTGACTGCTAACCAGAAAGCTGGCGGTTCAAACCTATCAGCTACTCCTTGGAAGGAAGATTGGGCCATCCACCTCCGTAGAGAGACCGCCTCAGAAACCCAAGGAGGGGTCGCTATGAATCGGATCCGACTCCAGGGCAATGAGTTTGGTTTTTTTGGTTTGACTAAGTGGCAGATGTGGAGACGGGGTATCGCACCCCTAAATCCCAATTCCGGGGAGGCGCTTTTGAGGACGCGCGGTAGGGGGAGGAGCGCGAAGTTGGGGGCTGAGAGGAGTGCAGCGCCCTCTGGGCAACACAGCAGGAGGCTGGGGCGCGGGTCTTTCTGGCTTCTAGTCACCGCCCTCTTTTCCTCTAGATGCCGCGGGTCGAGGCCCGGGCGCGGCGTCCCCGCTGGAGGGCTCGGAGGCGGAGGAAGCGGAGGACCCGGAGGACGCGGGGCGGCGCCAGCGGCGGGAGCGCGCGGCGCGCTCCCCCGAGGCCCGGG
>NW_006921625.1:8671349-8694049 GCF_000298275.1 Orycteropus afer afer
GTCCCGCGGGCCTTCCCTTTGCCCATCGCTGAGTGTTGGTCCAAACGCAGCGGTTCCTTGGCCCCCAGTACTGAGTAGAACTGGGAGAGAGCTAGTGCCACAAGCTCACACTGCAGCTGGAAAATGAACCGTTTGTTAAAAGCATAAAACGCCACACTTTTCTAGAAAGCATTCGTGTTCCACGCAGACTATGCACAGTCTATTCCTGAGAGAGTGGGTGACCCGTTTTTCTGAGTAGGCCAGCATTCGCACTAGGAAATGAACTCCACATGGTAGCTAGGGTCTCTTGCTAGAATAGTCCAGCTTCTCTGCTCTGAGTGTTTTGAGAACAGCTTTGACAAACCACAGCAATGGCCCCAAATGCATTAAAAGGCAACCATGAAGGGGACTGACGCTCAACCAGTGACCTGACGTCCGTACAACAGACAGCCTCTTGTGACCTGCATTATTTGATCATTTAAAACTTGAGTCCCGACTCGTCTGCCCCCGCGTTTGGTTCCTTGGCTCCCAAACCCTGGACAGCTGCAGAGAGCCAGCACCACCTGCACACTAGCTGTTAACCACACTGTTTCAAAGCACAGCATTAAGCCATTTTAGGTCTTGTTTTAAGATTCTGACTTCAAGCAATTCTTGTTCCAAACGGACTGTCCTTGGTGGCATGATGAACAAGCAGAAGCTTGGCAGGGACTGCTGAAGACGTGGTCCTTGGGTGTTAGGAGCAGCTGTGGAAGCGTGTCCGTAGTGGATTCAGCCACGGTTCCTTCCTAGATGGGCACACGTTCTAACTGGTGTTTTGTCACCTCCTGTTTATATGTATGTCCTATACATCCCCTAGTCAGGTTGGTTTGGAATCCTCTTCTTTCAGTTTTCTATGTTTATCTCAGTCATATGATCTTGTAACCTATATCTCAGAAACGCAGAGTTTCAACTATGTCACGTGTGCTTCCAATTCAACTTATCTCATTCCTGGAGGGCAGCTGATATTCATGTGGATACCACATTCCTGCTAGTTCTTGGCACCCTGTGCCATTAACCATTCAGTTTAGTGATCAATAGCATTTTATAAAGTGAAAGCGCATTGTTTGGTATGAGGAACACATTGTTGTCACTGTCTTGAAATATCTAATTCTGTTATTACCAGGGATGATAGAAAACATCACAGCCCTCCATTACCCCAAATTAGAAGTCTTCACATTCGTGTGAGTCACCTAAGACTTGAGAGTGTGTGCTATCCAATCATCTGTTATTTACTAAGTAGACTCTCCTGTTCTAAAGAAAGAGTGGTCTTCAAACAACGCATTACAACTTTCCCAAAGACCACTGGTGTCCATGAGATTAAAAATGCAGCCATTGGAGTGGACAGTCTTGTTTTATTTACTTTACAGGTTGGTAAACTCTTGTTCAATAACTTGGTTTCTCAAAAGCAAAGCTCCAGGCACATGAATGGACAATCCCACTGCCGTGTCCATGCACAAGGGCAATGTTTACCAGAGAAGCTGGGTGTAGCACAGGTGTACCCTTGTTCCAGCCCCCCAGGGACAGATCACAGAAGACTTCAGTTGAAGAGAGAGAATAGGGTGGAGGGTGGGATGTTATCTTTCTGTGGACCAGCATGGAGAACTGTAATTCTGGACCCTTCTTTTTTTTACCACAAATTGTCACAGAGGAATGCCTGAAGTGTGTGACTTTGGACTCCTGCTGTTTTAAAAGGTTGGCTTGCCACCCAAATCCTTAGACTTGATTTACTGGTGTGTTTGTCTAATAAATTCCTTTTATAATGATTTCTTGTTTAATTTTCCTGGCTCTCTATTAGCAAAGTTTTAAAATAATTGTATAATTATCAGAGGATATAGATACATACAGGTAGTCTCTGACTTACATCATATTTGAGTTATGACCAATTATACTTAATAACTCTTGTGTGTGTGTGTGTGTCTTACTGGTACTATGTACTACATCCAGTGTTGCAATGCATAATTTGCTGATATTATCCTTCTCAGATGTTCACTTGCAGATGTTCAGGCATTTGATTTACTGCCGTGTAACAGGCTTGGAACACTTTTAAAAAAAGAGGTATTTTGACTTACCTCGGAACTGACTGCCAAACAGGTTGTTGGACGGAACCCCATCATGAGTGAGGGACTGCCTGTGTTGTCTCTTGTCCCCAACCTTGGCCAGCTAACATTCCGACATGGAGAGTATTTCTGCCCGAAGCCATCTTGTTTAGACTTATGCTAGATGTATACACAGTGACAGGGCAGATTACCCAGTAAGCAAGTAAGCATGGGTTTAGTTGTGCTTTCCTGTTAATCTGTAGGGAACAATTTCATGTGAGGTTTTCAAAGATATAGTGAAAAATGTGAAACTGTTCCATACAGATTATCAAGGAAGCACAAGGCAGCCCATGCTTCCCGTGCTCATTGAGTCCCCTGCCACTGCACGGAGGTTGCATGTGCAGGCAGTCTATGCAAACACACATTTGGCGCCATTTTTATAATCAAAGCCTAGTATCTTCCCAGAATTTTAATTGTTGTTGTAAGTTGCCATCTACCTGGTTTCCCACACAAGGTGTCCCCATGTGTGCAGAGTAAAACTGCCCCTTAGAGTTTCAAGGCTGTGGACCATTCAAGGTGCCTGTGGATGGGTTTGAACTACCATCCTCTCAGCTGGTAGATAAGCTCTTAACCATTGGTACCACTCAGAGAATCCTGTTGTTGTGTACTGAGGCAATTTGGACTCCTAGAGACCTTGTGGGACAGAGTAGAACTGCCCCGGAGGGTGTCCTGTGCTGTCCTCTTCACTGGAGCAGACAACCAGGTCCCTTCTCCAGAGCCACTGGTGGGTTCAAACCGTTGACCTCTTGGTTAGCAGCTGAGTGTTTAAATATTGTGCCACCAGGGCTCTTTCAGGGAACCCTATTGTTACATGTCTTCATGTTGGCTTCGACTCGTGGTGACCCACATACAACGGAACGAAACACTATGGGCCTGTGCCAGCCTCACGATCACCGCTGCGTCTGAGCCCATTGTGGCAGCCAATGTGCCAGTCTATCTCGACAGAAGTCCACCTTTTTCTCACCGATGCTCTGCTTTACTGAACATGATAGGCTTCTCTGAGGACTCGTCCCTTCTGAGGACATGACCAAAGTAGGGGAGACGCAGTCTGGCCGCTCTGGCTTCTAAGGAACATCTCTTGCTCATGAGGGTACTTGCACCAGCTGTGAGGATTTTTGTTTCTTTATGTGGAAGACTACAGTCTTCGATCTTCATCAGTAAATGCTTCAAATCCTCTTCATTGTCAGCAGGCAAGCTTGTGAAATCTGCATATCACAGGTTGTTAATGAGTCTTCCTCTAATCCTGATGGCGAATTCTTCATGTAGTCCAATTTCTTGGATTATTTGCTCAGTATACTGATTGAACAAGTATGGTGAAAGGACATAACCCTGACACAAACCTTTCCTGATTTTAAATCATTCAGTATCTCCCTGCTCTGTTTGAATGACTGCCTCTTGGTCTATGTACAGGTTTTCAATGGCACACTTAAGTGTTCTGGGATTCCCATTCTTTGCAACATTATCCATAAGTTGTTATGATCCATATGATTGAATGCCTTTGCATAGTCAATAAAACACAGCCGAGATCTATCTAACATCACCAATGATATCCCTTGTTTTGTGTTCTCTTCTGAATCTGGCTTGACTTTCTGGCAGTGCCTTGTTGATGTAACTGCTACAGCTGTTTTTGAATTATCTCCAGCAAAATCTTAACTGGTGTGTGATATTAATGATTATTTGATAATTTCCTCATTCTGTTGCATCACTTTTCTTTGGAATGGGTACAAATATGGATCTCTTCCAGTTGGTTGGCCAGGTCGTTGTCTTCCAGATTTCTTGGCATAGTCACGTGAGTGCTTCCAGCATTTTACCCATTCATTAAAACATCTCACTTGGTATTCTTTCGATTCCTGCAGACAGTCCAGTGCAGCTTGGACTTCTTCCTTCAGGACCATTGATTCTTGGTCGCATGCTGCCTCCTGAAAAGGTTGAAGGAGCTCTGGTGGCACAGTGCCTAAGGCATTTGACTGCTCACTAGAAGGTTGGTGGTTCAAATCCACCAGCCACTCCTGGGAAGGAAGGTTAGGCAATCTACTTCCGTAGTGATAACCTCAGAAACCCAAGGAGGGATGCTATGAGTTGGATCTGACTCTACAGCAGTGCGTTGCGTTGCACTGTGAAAAGATTGAAGATCAGCCCGCTAATTTTGATACAATGACTCTATTTATTCCTTCCATATTCTTTTGACATGTCTTGAGTTCAATATTTTGTTGTTAGAATACTTCAATATTGAAACTCAAGGCTTGAATTTTTTTCTTCAGTTCTTTCAGCTTGGGAAATGCTAAGCATGTTCTTCCTTTTGGTTTTCTAACTCCAGGTCTTTGCACATTTCATTATAATGCTTTACTTTGTCTTCTCTATCTGACCTTTGAAATTTTCTGTTCAGCCCTTTTAATCCATCATTTCTTCTATTCTCTTTAGCTACTCTACATTCAAGAGCAAGTTTCAAGTCTCTCCTAACATCCAGTTTGTTCTTTTCCTTCTTTCCTGTCTTAAATGACGCTTTGCTTTCTTCATATATAATGTCATTGATATCAACCCACAACTCACCTGGTCTTCAGTCATTAATGTACAATGTGTCAAATCTATTCTTGAGATAGTCTCTAAATTCAGGTGGGATATACTCATGGTTATACTTTGGCTGTCATAGACTGGTTTTAGTTTTTTTCAGCTTCACCTTGAACTTGCATATGAGCAATTGAGGTCTGTTCTGCAGTTGGCACTTGGCCTTTTTCTGACTGTTAATATTGAGCTTCGCCATTGTCTCCACCTATTTGATTTGATTCCTGACTATTCCATTCTGTGAGATACAGGTGTATAGTAAATGTATAATTGCTGTTTATGTTGTTGAAAAACAGTATCTGCAATGAATAAGTCATTGGTCTTGCAAAATTCCACTATGCTCTCTCTCACATTGTTTCTATCACCAGGACCATATTTTCCAACTACCAATCCTTCTTCATGTCCAGTTTTCCACATTCTGATCACCAGTAGTTACCAGTGCATCTTGATTGCATGCGACATCAATTTCAGACTGTAGAAGTTGGTAAAAAAAAAAAATCTTCAATTTCTTCATCTTTGACATTACTGTTGATGTATAAATTTGAATAACAGTCATATTAATTGGTCTTCCTTGTAGGCATATGGAGATCATCCTATCACTGATGGCATTGCACTTTAGGACAGATCTTGAAATGCTCTTTTTGACAATGAATGCGACACCATTCCTCTTCAATTTGTCATTCCCAGTATAGTAGACCATGTGATTGTCTGATTCAGAATTGCCAATACCAGTCCATTTCAGATAACGAATGCCTGAGATAGCAATCTTAATGTGCTCCCTTTCATGTTGACAATTTCCAGTTTTCCTAGATTCATATTTTATAAATTCCACATTCTGATTATTAATGGATATTTCCAGATGTTTCTTCTCATTCTGAGTGGTGCCTCATTAGCAAACGAAGGTCCTGAACACTTTACTCCATCCATGTCATTAGGGTCAACTCTACTTTGAGGAGGCAGCCTTCTCTAATCATATTCTGAGTGCCTTCCAACCTGAGTGGCTCATCTTTTGGTACTTTATCAAACAATGATCTCCTGCTGCTTGTAAGGTTTTTTAATGGCCTTTTTTTTTTTTTTTTCCTTTGGAAGTAGATTGCCAGGTCCTTCCTAGTCTGTCACAGTCTAGAAGCTCCACAGAAACCCATCCATCATGGGAGAACCCGCTAGCGTTTGAAATACCAGTGGCAGAGCTTCCTGCGTGACAGCAACACACGGCTACCACAGTAACATGCAGCCACCACAGTGTGACAAACTGACGGGTGAGTGGTGGAGGGAGTCCGCAAAACAAGAACCAAACTCACTGCCATGGAGTCGGTTCCAGCTCATAGCGACCCCCTTTGGGTTTCCGAGGAAGTCAATCTTTAGGGAAGTAGATTGCCCAGTCTTCCTTCCACGGAGTGGCTGGTGAGTTTGAACCATCAATCTTCTGGTTAGCAGTCAAATGCTTTAGGCACTACGCCACCCAACAACTACGCCACCCAACAACTACCTGCTAGGTAGATATCTAGTATATTAACTTCCTGGCCTTACAAGTTCTTTATGCCCCCAAAAGAACCTGGTAAGCAACTTTTCAGACCTGCACCTCCCATTGACCATTGATTTCTAATGTTAAAATGACAAATTGATCCTCACTTGAAACCATGGACCAGGGCATCTTATTCAAGGGAGAGAGTGGAGAGAGACCATTTCTTACATAGAGAGAAGCCCAAAACCATTGCATGGGCACAGATTAATTTAGTGTACTTTCCTTTTTAGAAATAACTATTAAGAACTAACTTAATTACTTTTAAAATTACAGGAAGGCTAACGCAAGAAGTCTGGGTGGCTCAAGTGTTTTGCAAGGAGCTGTTAACTTAAAGGTTAGTGGATCAAACCCGTTCAGTGGCTCTGGAAGAAAAGGTCTGGCAAATTATTTTCTTAACAATTATAGATAAGAAAACTCTTTGTAGCAGTTCTACTCTCTAATCCATTGTGCCACCAAGAATTGGGGGCTGACTCAATAGAAGCTAACAACAACATAAGAAATTCTAAATATATTTAAAAACGTAGTTCCATCTTATGGTCAGACTCTAAGAGGTGGGAAGCAATAGAGCCAGGGAAAGAGAAACAGAAAGTCCCCCAGAGGGGAAGGCAATGCTTCAGGAGAGGGCTGTTGAGACAAAGGGAGAGCCATAGAGACAGCCAGCAGGTGCCACACCTAACCCTTCCTGGTTCAAGCACTGCCTGTGAAGCAGGGCACCATACTGCTCACAGTATGGTTCCTGGCCTCAGACTAACTGGTTTCCAAGTGAATTCCATGCCTCAGAGGCATGTGACCTTGGCAAGTTACTTGATGCCTTATGCCTCAGTCTCTTCATTTATAGGTAGACTGCCATAGTGTCCACCCTGGATGGTTACTGAGAGCCCTTAGCTTAGTGCCTGGCTCATGATGATGGCAGCCACAGTCCAAGTTGAAGTTGGGAAGGATGCAAAAGATGCTGTGTCTATCCCAACTACCTCACTTAAAAATTTTTATTGAAATAGAATTAACATACAGAAAACTGACTGTATCAGGGGTTCATTTTTACACACATAGAAGCAGCATCCAGAGAACCTCAACTGTTCCCTCCACTCATTACCCTTCCCGAGAGCCACCAAAGGAGCCCAACTGTCACAGTGGTAAGTCCTCAGTTGCTAACCAGAAGGTCAGAAGTTTGAACCCACCAGATGCTCAGTGGGAGAAAGATGTAGCAGTCTGCTTCCATAGAGATTATAGCCTTGGAAGCCCTAGGGGGCAGTTCTGTTCTGTCCTATAGGGTCACTGTGAGTTGGAATTGACTTGGCAGCAGTGAGTTTAAGGGTAACCATTGTTCTGTCCTCTAGCATCATAGATTCATTTTGGCTGTGTTATGGGAAATAAAAATGGGGCTGTGTGGTTGACAAAATAGTGTCAAGCAGTCAAATCGACAATGCCCCTAAGATTTGTCTTTACCAAAACTGAAGTCTAGCTTTCCTGTAAACCAGGCCGTCCTTGTTGACCAGTGAGATCCTCATAGTGTTTCAACAGTAAATTGTATAAGCCAATCGAAAGTAAGCACCTTTGCTTCTGTTCCCCACCCCCCACCCCCCACTATAAAACCCCAGTCACTGCAGAAACTCAGCAGAGTACCTTTCCACATGTGGCATGGTGCTACCCAATTTGCGAATCTACTTCCTGAATAAACCTCATCTAATAAATTAATTTCATTATTGACTCAGTTTCTTTTTTTTACAGTTTTATATACTTTGATTCACTTGACACTGTATTATAGACACTGTATTTTCTTTCAGAAATACAATATCTGAGGCTATATGTTATTCCATGTTATTGTTTATTTTAGGATTTTTTTATACTCAGCTTTTTGAACTTTTTTTTAATTATAAAAATTGAATCACATAGTATATATATACTCTCTCATGTCTGGATTCTTCATTTGACATTATTTATGAGGTTCATCCATGTTCTTCCTTATAGTTGTAGACGGTTCATATTTCTTTCTTACTGCTGGCAATTTATTGTATATGCATGCCCCAACTTATTATCCACTCTACTGTTGATGGGCAATTGGATTCTTCCCAGTTTTGAGCTATTATGACTAAACATTCTTGTGTATGTCTTTTGGTAAATGTATCTTATTACATTGGTAATGAGTATACTTAGAATTGGGACTATCGGGCATGTGTATGTCTAGCCTTATAGTGTACCCACTGCCACTGAGTCAATTCCAACTCATAGCAACCCTGTAGTAGAAAGCTCTAAACAATTTCCCAGTGTGGTTGTAACTTACACCCCTCCCCTCTTCCACAGTGAATGAGAGTTCCAGATTTCCCTTCTTCCAACACTTTTTCACTCTGATCACTTTGGAACGTGTGTACTGGATTCACACTGAGGTTTTAATTTTCAGTCTTGATGAGTAATGATGGCCACCTCTTCATATGCCTCTTGGCCATTGGAGGTGTGTTTTGGTGAAGAGCCTGTGTGGGTCTCTTGCCCACTGGCTAATCCCCTTCTTTATTGGTAAAATCAACTGAGTCTTAGAGGGGCAGTGACTTGCCCAATGTCACTTATATGATCTTGGGAGAAATGACTCAATGATATTAAGTGGCTTGCCCAAAGACACACAGTAAGGAAAACAGCAGAGCCTGAAACCTGAGCCGTTGACTCCAGGGTGGTTGAAATTACACATGAGGTTGCCAATCATAGAAGATATTTGGTTTAAAATATTTTTAATGATTTGAGAATGGTTTGGGCATTGTGCCATCACACTGAAGTGTAGCTGGCATGAATGGGTATTGCATTGCCCTTCCTTCCGTTCCTTCTTCCTGCCACAGACATTTTCTGAGCCCAGTCTGTGCTAGCACTGTTCTGGCGGATGGAAATTTACTAAAACAAACAGGCTTCCAGCCACAGTGCACATTATAATCTGTCTATTCCCTCCTTTTCCTCCAAAGTGGTATGTCCAGTAAAACAAGCGGCCCTCACCACTTAGTATCTCTGCAATTTTGGGCTAGTTTCATAACTTTTCTAAGCCCCTGAGGGCAAACGTTAAAGTTCTTCCTGCTGATTTAAAATCAAGCCCAAAAGGGGAGTGTTGTGGATTGAATCGTGTCTCCAAAATATGTGTTGGAATTTTGACCTCTACACTTGCGGATGGGTGTGCAGGTACATGTCCCATAACCTCCCATCGGGCAACTGTCCTTGGCATACTTGACCCTGGGGCAGGGAGGAGGGGCTTGCTTGGACTGGCGTCAGGAGACAGGCCAGTGTTGAATGAAGCTCACAGCTTGGCTATGCAGTGTCAATTGCAGCCCCCAGCCAGGACCACAGCAAGGCTTGCATCCCTGAGTCCCAGGCCTGCTGCTAGCGTGTGCCTGGCCCCGCTGCCCTGTGGGTCGGAGCTTTCAGGGAAACGTTGGACTACAGCTGCTCTGCTCAGTCCCTGTGGGCTTCCGATTCCAACCAGGTTAGGGGGAGGGGAAGGGCTGCTCTGAGAGAACAGTGCGCCCAGAGGGCAGCCAATAGCAAGTGTAAGTTTGCAAACTCCAAGGCTCTGGGCACTAACAAGAGCTAGCGTGGCTTGGGGGGTGGGGTGGGGGTTGAGGGTGTTGACTTTGATAGATATGTATGGAATATATACAAACATATGTATTAGTATGATGTGGTGTTCATACAATGTCCAAATCACATAACGTCCTGTTTCACAGAATGTGTCAGGACGTTAAGCGGGACACATCTGTAGTCCTGTTTGGAAATAGGGTTTTCTTCGTTATGTGAATAAGGCCATGCCAGTGCGGGGGTGTCCCAAGCCTAATTACTTCCAAGTGATCTGAAGAGGAGCCCAGACACAGAGACAAGGAAGCACAAAGGGAAGATGTCACCTACAGATGCCAGGGAAGCAAGCACTGCTGGGCCCCAGAAGCTGGACGGACACGGACTCTCCCAGAGCCACCTCTGAATCCAGGCTTCTAGCCTCCTGGATTGAGAGACAACAAATGTCTCTTCTTTAAAGCTGCCACTTGTGGTGTTTCTGCTACAGCCACACAAAGAAGTGAAGGCGGTGGGGCTGCATTTTAAACAACACACTCGCGACAGCTGCTGGGCACAGTCCCCAGAAATTCCAGATACTTGATTCCTAGAAATATCTCTACAGAGGGAATAAAACGAATCAACTCTTCTTCAATCCTGATTTAAACAAAGAAACATGGGCATGTGCACAACCACACATCTGTTTATCTCCAAGCAAAACTTCTGGTTGAATATTTTTAAACATATGAAAATCTAAGCAGATCTCTAATTTGGAATTAGCTTTCCTCCATACAAAGAAGGAGCTCTGGTGGCATAGTGCCTAAGGCACTTGACTGCTCACCAGAAGGCTGGTGGTTCAAACCCACCAGCCACTCCTCAGAAGGAAGGTTGGGCAATCCTACTTCCGTAGTGATACTGCCTCGGAAACCCAAGGAGGGGTCGCTATGAGTCGGGGCCGACTCGATGGCAAACAACCACAACAACCATACAAAGAAGCCCTGGTGGCACAATGGTTAAGCACTTGGCCACTAAAGGAAAGGTAGCTGGTTCGAATCCATCACCACTGCACGGGAGAAAGATGTGACATTCTGCTTCCATAGAGAGTACAGCTTTGGAAATCCTGTGGGGCAGATCTCTACAGCAACGGGTTTGCTTTGGTTCCGCACAAGTCGGTTCAGGAACATCAGTGACTACTGTTGTCAGGTGTTGAGTCTGCTCCGACTCATAGCAACCCTGTGGATCACAGAATGAGGAGGAACACTGCCCGGCCCTGCACCGTCCTCACAATCATTGCTATGCTGGAGCTCACTGTTGCAGTTACTGTGTCCATCCATCTTGTTGAAGGTCTTCCTCTTTTTTGCTGACATGATTATCTTCCTCCAGGGACTTCCTGACATGACCAAACTACGAGAGGGGTGAAGTCTTACCATCCTTGCCTCTAAGGAGCACTCTGGCTATACTTCATCCAAGACAGACCTGTTTGTTCTCCTGGCAGCCAGACATTCTTCACCAACACCACAATTCAAATGCATCAGCTCTTCATTGGTCGTCCTTATTCACTGTCCATCATGATTATTAGCAAATAGCCATTGTCCAGGCAGTATCACAAAGACATCAACTCTTGTGTGATAAGCTAATGAGCTGACAATAAAAATACCTTACATGTGAATCATACCTTGCAATCTTTCAAAAACACCTTTATATCTTTTCCTGCCATATCTTTTGTACATCAAATATATATGTATATTCCAAAGATGCCCCCTCCCTTCTGCTGCACAAACATGCCCTGGGAAGTCCCTCAGTCTGAGAATGCAATGAGAAACCCTGGCTCAGCATCCGTGAGAAAAGCTCAGGTGAGCAGAAGTCCCAGAGAGGTGGGCAGTTGGCACATTCAGTGGGGAAGAGGCCCTGGCTTCCTTTCAGCTTTTTCTGTACAAAGACACACTCCTCATTACTGATGGACTTTGGAAGCCAGGCTGGAAATAAATATGCTACTAAGTCCACCTTTGCCAGGCTTCTTTAGACAGATCTGGGTTGTGTCTTAGAAAGGTCTTGCCAGGCATTTATAAACCTCTGTGTGGCAAAATATTACTAACAAAGAAGCTAATGCTATTACCAAGATAAGTTGCAAAGACTACATACAGTTAGTTGTTTTCCTGATGAATCCTAACAGCTTTCCCCCTTATGAAATGGTAAGCTTCTATTGGGGTTTTCTAAGTGTAACTACCTTCAGTGGTTTACAGACATTTATACCAGGTATTTATAGGAGTAAAAAAAAGAAAAAAAAAATCAAGCCTTTAGTTGCAACATTGAAGGATTATAATGGCAACACTGAACGACACAGGAAGCATCAAGGGATTATAATGGCAACACTGAACGACACAGGAAGCATCAAGGGATTATAATGGCAACACTGAAGGACACAGGAAGCATCAGGGGAAGATGAAAGGAGCCACAGGGTCACTGGACCAAAAAGAATTGGTCAACATTCACCCCTTTCAGGAAGCAGCATATGATCCACCACTAATGGTAGTGAAGGAAGATGTCCAAGCTGCACTGAAAGAACTGGCGAAAAACAAGGCTCCAGAAATTGATGGAAAGCCAATTAAGATGTGTCAATAAATGGATGAAATGCTGGAAGCCCTTGCTCATTTATGCCAAGAAATCTGGAAGACAACTATGTAGCCAACTGATTGGAAGAGATCTATATTTGTACCCATTCCAAAGAAAGGTGATCCAACCAGAATGTGGAAACTATTAAACAATATCATTAATCATTAATATGCAAGTTAAATTTTTCTGAAAATAATTCAAAACAGTTGCAGCAGTACATTGATAGGGAACTGTCAGAAAGTCAAGCTAGATTCAGATGAGGATCTGGAACAAGGAATATCATTGCTGATGTCAGATGGATATTGGCTGAAAGCAAGGGATACCAGAAAGATGTTTACCTGTGTTTTATTGACTATGAAAAGACATATGTGAATATTTTAAGTGAATCATAAAAAATTATGGATAATGTTGTGAAGAATGGAAATTTGGAAGCAATGAATTGTGCTCATGAGAAACCTGTATATAGACCAAGAGGCAGTCGTTTGAACAGAATAAGAAGATACAGCATGATTTAAAGTCAAGAAAGGTGTGTGTCAGGATTGCATCCTTTCACCATGCTTATTCAATCTGTATGCTGAGCAAATAATCTGAGAGGCTGGACTATGTGATTGGAGGGAGACTCATTAATAACCTGCAATACTCAGAAGATACACCTTGCTTGATGAAAGCAAAGAGGGCTTGAAGCACTTACTGATGAAGATCAAAGACTACAGTCTTCATTATGGATTGTACCTCAACATAAAGAAAACAAAAATCCTCACAATTGGACCAATAAGCAATATCATGATAAATGGAGAAAAGATTGAAGTTGTCAAGGGTTTCATTTTACTTGGAACTACAGTCAACGTGCACAGAAGCAGTAATCAAGAAATCAGACTTATTGCACTGGGCAAATCTGCTGCAAAAGACCTCTTTAAACTGCTAAAAAGCAAAGATGTCACTTTGAAGATGAAGGTGAACCTGACCCAAGCCACTGTATTTTCAGTTGCTTCATATGCATGTGAAAGGTGGGCAAAGAATGAGGAAGATCAAAGAAGAATGAATTCATTTCAATTGTGGTGTTGATGACGAATACTGAAAATACCATGGACTGCGAGAAGAATGAACAAATCTGTTTTGGAAGAAGTGCAGCCAGAATGTTCCTTAGAAGTGAGACTGGCCAGACTTTGTGTCTTGTAATTTGGTCATGTTATCAGAAGAGCCCAGTCCCTGGAGAAAATATCATGCTTGGTATATAGAAGGTCAGAGAAAGAGGGAAGGATCCTCGATGAGATGGACTGACTCACTGGCTGCAACTGTGGGCGCAAGCATAGCAACAATGGGAGGATGGTGCAGGACCAGGCAGTGTTTCCTTCTGTTGGACACAGTCGCTATGAGTTGGAATGGAACTGACCTGATAGCACCTAACAACATTGGTGGGAGTATAAAGCCAACCCAACCCATTGCCCTGGAAGTGGAATTCCCACTCATAGTGACCCTGCTGTTGTTGTTGCTATGTGCCATCGAGTCGGACCCGACTCGTAGCGACCCCTCCTTGGGTTTCCAAGGCAGTATCACTACGGAAGTAGATTGCCCAGCCTTCCTTCCGAGGAGTGGCTGGTGGGTTTGAACCACCAAACTTCTGGTTAGCAGTCAAGTGCTTTAGGCACTATACTACCAGAGCTTCTATTTATTTAAATTACTTTATTTTTTTACACTTTTTTTTTTTTAATTGTGATTTGGGTGAAGGTTTACAGAGCAAATTCACTTTCCATACAGCGGTTCACATATACTTTGTCTCATGACATTGACCACAATTTACCACAATGCAACAGCTCCCCTCCCACTTCCTCCCCACAGTTACCTCTTCCCTGTGTCTATGCACTCCTGTGTCCATTCCCTCCATGCACTCCTGCCCCCTGAGCTGTCTCCCTGTGCATAAGCAGCCCTTCTTTCTCTCATGATTATTCTCTCCAAGGAGTGTATCTACCTCAGGTAAGTGTTCAACTCATATGCCTGTCTTTTGTTTGGCTGGAAACCACAGGTATGGGTTCAATTCCGGACCTGAAGGGCAGTTAGGAGCCATAGTCTCAGTGGTTCCACCAGGCTCTATTGGGCCAGCAAACCTGGCCCCCCCCCCCTTTTTTTTTCCCTCCAAATGATTTTGAATTTTGTTCCACATTGTTCTCCCTCTCTATCCAGGATCTCCTACATAGATCCCCTTCCAAGTGGGTGACAGTGGTAGCTGGGCACCATCTAGTTCTTCACCTTGCTAGCTTTTAAGATCCCAGCCGCTACTCACCAAAGTAGGAGGTAGAACAATGTTTTATATAGTATGTTATGCCAATTAAGCTTGATGTCCCCTGCAACTATGGTCCCAAGCCCACAGGTTCAACTACTTGGTCCCTCTGGGTAGCTGGCTGTGAACAAGCCGTGACCACAACCTTCTCCTTCTCAACTCTACTATACACCTGGGAATTCTGCTCATTCACATAAATATTTAACCACCAGAGTTACAGAAGCATCCAGGACCATTGTCTGCCAACCCGATAATGTTCTTGGATACACTCCCCATTTCATAGACATACCTAATTGTTCAGCCTGTCCACTCATCTATCCACCCATATACCCATGTTAGCCTTCACTGACAATGCAGTGCTGTATGTACAAAAGGGTTCATATTTGTTGTCTGTACCTCTCTATGTCTTTCTCATCCTTGATGGTGCCATATTGGTCACTCACATTTGGTACATTGCCCTTCTCTTCACCCAAATCAATACTTATCTCTAACTATCTAACAGCCTTCCCTCCTCTCCCCTCCCATCCCTCGTAACCAACAAAGAAAACTTCCTTCTATAGATAAACCTTTCCTTAATTTTTACAATAACGGACTAATACAATATTTGTCATTTTGTGATTGACTTATTTCACTCAGCATAATGTCCTCCAAGTTCATCCAAGTTATGTGGTGTTTTGTAGATTCTACATTATTCTTTAGCGTTGCATAGTATTCCATTGTGTATATGTACCATAGTTTGGTTATCCATTCCTCAGTTGATGTAAATTACTTTTATATATAAAGTTCACCACAGTTCAACCAAAAAGAATCAGAATTAAAGTTCTCAGAAGAAAAGTAATTGAAGTTTCCTAAGTCCTGGCATGCAGCGTTATCTTCCAGGTAATCAATAAAAGAGGTATTGCACAGTACACCGAGTTTCTCAGTGTCCAAACAGATAGGGGTGTTAATATTTAACCAGCACCTGGGGTCTTGGAAGAAGTGCAGCCAGAATCCTCCTTAGAAGTGAGGATGGTGAGATTTCATCTCACTTACTACTTGGGACATGTGATCAGGAGGGACGGGTCCCTGGAGAAGGACATGATGCTTGGTAAAGCAGAGCTTCAGTGGAGAAAAAGGAAGACTCTCAATGAGATGGGCTGACACAGTGGCTGCAAGAATGAGCTCAAACACGGCCAGGGCTGGGGGACAGCACAGGACCGGGCAGTATTCTGTTCCGTTGCCCATAGGGTCCCTGTGAGTCTATGGCGCCTGACAACTTGGGGTTTTTGTTATGTTAGTTATTATTTATTTTTCAATTGTCGTTTGGGTGAAAGTTTACACAGAAAATTAGTTTTCCATCCAACATTTTATGCATATTTTGCTTCTGTCTTATGTTTTAAATAATGAGCAAAGTGAACATTTTTTCAAATACATTCTGGTAACTCACTACTGGAATTTTTGTTACAAAATTTGATTTTAGTATTTTCATTGTTGTCTTAGTCAAACTTATTCTAAATGTTTTTCAGAACTGGAGCGGTGGTTGGAAGAGTTGGCCTCTTACTGGCCTCTGACACTCACTACACAGCACTGGCTGCAGCCCTTGACCTGCTGGAGGCTTGGATTTCTCTGGATTTAGAAGTCTGGGGGACGTTGGTGGTTCAGGGCTGGGATTCTCGCCTTCCACATAGGAGACCCGGGCTCAACCCCCACCTACGTGCAGCAAGTCAGCAGAGACTCCTGGTTGTTGTGATGCTGACCGAGTTTCAGCAGGGCTCCCGGACGAAGAGGACTGGAAAGAAAGGCCTGGGAATTCACTTCTTGATCTGAGCCAGTGAGAGCCCCAGTGACCACAATGGTCTGGTCCATAACAACCACAGGGCAGCGCAGGACCAGGGACCCCTCGTTCCACTGTGCGAGGGGTCGGCGTGAGTGGGGCCAGCTCCGTGGCAGCTACCAAGAAATCTGCAGACACAATACGTGCCCAGCTAAGTGCAGCGGCAGCAGCAAGGGCAAGCTACGCGTGTCTTGCCCAGTCCTTGGCTGGAAGACATCTTTCCAGGGGGAATACAACCTGTGGCAGTGTAACGAATTTTCACCAAAGCCTTGTGTAGCAAAAGAGAGCTTTTTTGTGATATATCAGAAAAATGAAAGTGAAGAATGGGAGATGAGCTGCAAACACTAGGGCTATAAACAGAGCAAAATTCAAAGAAGTACAATCCATAGGTGCTTTGCATTTGGACAAGTACTGATTCCTTGCAAGGATCTTTCAACATGCCCTTTGCAATCATTGACGTATGTACCTGTGAGTAAATTACTCACATGCTGTGATTGGTTAAAGTAAAAACAAAGAACTAAGAGGATGATGGGGGGCCTTTTTTTTTTTTTTTTTTTTTTTTCCCTCTAAACTATGGTCTCTGGGCTCCAGGGTCTTGGCTCTGTCATATGGTGGTTGCCTGGCATCCTTTAGGTTTTTGGGGGCTTATGAATGGTATTAGGTAGATCTTTAACTTGCTTCTTGGTTTACCTTTATTCAGTTTTGATATCCATGTCCACCCTTCCTTGTCTGCTGTCCATTGGACCGGTTAGAGCACTCTGTTCTTTGCTTTGAGCCTTCTGGTTATTGTTTGAAGGGCCTAAAAATCTTGACAGACAACTTGGCCTTTGCTTCTGGCCTGCAGTATTTTGATTAACCCTTCATCAAACCTAGGGGGAAAAAAAATCACCAAATACTTTCTGAATGTCACTATCAAATGTTCTCCTTCACTGTCAGCTTGGATTTCTTTTTAATCATTTTAAGCCAAATATATGTAGGCTGGAGCTTTGGTGGCACAGTGCCTAAGGCATCTGACTGCTAACCAGAAGGCTGGTGGTTCAAATGCACCAGCCACTCTGTGGAAGAAAGATAGTAGGAAGATGGGGCAGTTTACTTCCGTAAAGATTTACTGCCTCAGAAACCCAGTGGGGGTTGCTATAAGTCAGAATCGACTCCACGGCGGTGGGTTTGGTTCTGGAGTAACAACAAGTAATAATAAGTTGGACAAGGGGAGATATAATGAAAACCAAGAGGCCTGTATAATTCAGAAATTGTTTTTCTGGTCACTAAATAATTGAGATGATCAAGATTTCTGTTCATACCTGGTGGAGAGGCATCTCCTGAACTAGGTCCTACTACTGTATCAGAGCTTAAATTCTAAAGCACTTTGGTTGTGGAAGACAGCAGTCTACAGCGAGAGCCCTAACTCCATTCTGAGTCTTGATATAAGTTCAGATGTCATTTGAGTTCCTGCTGATTATTAAACCACCAATGTGGCTGTGCATGGACAGGTCTGGGACAAACCTGGGGGGCGTAGCTTGCCTTCAGGAAGAGTGTGGTTAAAAGTAGATTACGCCCACACAAAGCACTAGGGAACTTGCCGGAGTGTGTCCTTCATGATTTACTGAACATAGCCACGTTATGTAATTTAATTTAAAGGCCGGGGTCCTGGTATTGTCTCGTAGGCATCTTGTGGCTATGACTCAGGGCTTCACGGTCATATGTCATACCCTGACCACCATGCAGCCAGGTAGCCAAGCCCCAGTACCAAGCTCGTAATCCTCAATCGGCAGTCATACACATTTTCCAATCATGGTTCTTTTCCTGCTTCTGTAGTCCTGCCTATGACAGTGATGAACTGACCTGTCACCAATCACAATTTTGGGATAATTTCCTTTGTTCTCTATCACATATAATTAACCCCATGGCCAGGAGCCATCAGACTCCATTCAGCCTCTGTACTGAGTACATGTGATGGTTTCCCTCAGCCCTGATGGTTGTCTTTGTCCTGCTTAAGGTTTAATAAAAGGGTCTGCAAATAACATGTTTGAATCTGGGGTCTTTTTTCCCCTAGCACACTACTTACTTACAAGACCACGTGTTTCAGCCTGATGTTCAGACCCTTGCAGTGCCAGGCACCCAAGACACTTCACAGACACTTGTTGAATGAACCGATGAAATTACTTTAGGTCTTGGATACCTGAGATGAGGTCCAGTCTTTATAGCTTTGGGTTTTATGGTCCCTGTATAGTTAATTAAGGTGGCACCGTGGTTAAGCACTCCTCTGCTAACTGAAAGGTCGATGGTTTGAATCCACCAGCCACTCCAAGAAGAAAGGAAGAAAGATGTGGCAGTCTGCTTCTATAAAGATTAAAACAAGAAGGCTGACCCGCAGGCCTAGGCCTCTGGCTTTTTGAAGGACTCAGGTCATTGGGAGCCTGGGAAAGAGAAGAGGGAGAGAGGACAATGGGCTTGGGTTGCTTATCCCTGTGGCGTTAAGGCTGTAAACCTTTACAAAAGCAGACTGCCTCACCTTTCTCCTGTGGGGCAGCTGTGGGTTCAAGCTGCCAGTCTTTTGGTTAGCAGCCAAGTGCTTGAAACAGTCTTGGAAATCCTATGGGGCAGTTCTACTCAGTTCTATAGGGTTGCTGTGAGTCAGAATTGACTCAATGTCAACAGATACAGTTAATTACCTGGATCCCTGAATAGTTCCAGAGACTCAGAAATCTTCATAATGTACAATTCGTCCTTCTACTTTTTCTGACTGAAAAGAAAATGCCTACCAACAGAGCAGCTCTGTGTCTTGGTTGAAAACAAACAGCTCTTAAGTCCAATCTCCTTCTCAAGGCCAAATTAAGCTGAAAACAACATTTAGTGGAGAAACCATAAAATATGATCATGCTCTCTGGACCTGTTGCATTTTTCTGATAAGAGAGAGGAGATAAATCCCAGACAGTCTCAGCAGTTTCTTGTATTTGAAAAGACCTTGGAAACAACACCTTATCTGTGAGTCCAAAGGCAGGGCAACAAAGTTTGATGTCCCATTTAGATCTTGGGTGTCATGCTTCCTTTCCCCAACGCAGAAGCACCTTGTCCTGCTGCCTACCCCAGGCACAGCCAGGGCCTCCCGGGCTCTAGAAGGGTTCCTTGAGCCGGGTTTGGCCCCATGTACCTTCTCAGGTTTGTCTAGCAGAACAAGGAGCAAGGATTCTTCTCAGAGCCCTTGGGCAGAACGACCCAGCTTCCAGGAAGTTAACCATGGTGTACTCCACGCTGTGGAGGGACCTTAAAGAAACAAAAGGCAAAGTCCTGATGTCAGCTCCAGAGAGGGTATAGCCATAGCAATCCAAGCAAATGACCTTGGTGGAAGGCAGGATTGAGCCAGGGAGGATGGAACCTCTTTGGGTGTCCTGCTCTGGACAATGGGAGCTCTGGTAGCGTAGTGCCTAAGGCACTTGACTGCTAACCAGAAGACTGGCAGTTCAAATGCACCAGCCACTCCTCGGAAGGAAGATGGGGCAATCTACTTCTGTAGTGATACTGCCTGGGAAACCCAAGGAAGGTCGCTGTGAGTCGGGTCCGACTTGACGGCACATAACAACAACAATAACAGCTCTGGACAATGGCAGCCATCGGCTCTGAGTGCTTGCAGCTCTGGCCTCGGTGCCTGTGCTATTCCCCTGGCCTGGCAGCTAGCTTTGACTTTACTTTCTGCTCAGCTAAGACTTTCTCAGCAGGCCACAAGTGCCGAGTGTCTTCCATTCGCCCTCACCCCATCCACCCATTCCCTACCTTGTTCTTTGTCCCAGAAGGCCGACCTGCAGGCTCTCTAGGCCTCTGGCTTCCTAATGGGCTCAGACCATGGGATCCTGGTGGAAGATGAAGGCAGATGGACAGTGGGGTCAGGCTGCTTATTCCTGGGGGGCTGCTGATGGCCAGGGCTCCGGCAGGTGGCCTCCCCATACACTCTTTCTCTCTGGGTTCTGGGAACTGCTCCATTTGTAGACCTTTTAGGCCAAGGCGGTGTACTAGGCCCAGGCTACTCCTTCCCTTTGGTTTGCCCACACTTACATAATTCCTTTGGCAAATTCTCCTCAAATTTCCAAATTGGAATGTGTCATCTTTTCTCCCCTGGGACTTTGGCTGATTCTTTAACGGAAAATGCTGCTGACACACAGTCCAGTTGCCTGTGGCTGTTGGTGTGTGCCTTTGAGAAGCGTGTGGGCCACACGACTGGGCTGTCCCTCAACTGCCCCTGTCCCACAGAATTGCTTCCCTTCTCTACATCTGTTTTCCAGTGTACAGAATGCATGTTGCAGGCCGAACTACATCCAAGCCCAATGTGTTTCATTGTCAGTCGCTGTGCATCCGGTCAGCTCTGGCTCACGGCAGCCCAGGTGCAGGGCAGAGCCAGTCTAGGGTTTTCAAGCCGTGACCATTCTGAAGCACAGCAGAGGCCTCATTCCCAAGCTGCTTGGGCTGGTGGCAGCTGTTTGAACCACAACTTTCAGCTAGCAATGAACTGCTTAAACTTTTACACTACTACCCAGGGACTTCCAATTCCACCAGTAGGTTGTCTCAGAATAGCCACTTGAGTTCTATGTTTTATAACGGGTTTTGGGGGTCGCCTTGGAGAACTTGTGCGCCACACATCTTAAACAAAACAAAACAAAAAGTCACTGCTGTCCAGTGGGATCCGATTCATAGCGACCCCTCCTTGGGTTTCCGAGGCGGTATCATTACAGAAGTAGATTGCCCAACCCTCCTTCCGAGGAGTGTGAATGGTGGGTTTGGACTGCCAGCCTTCTGGTTGGCAGTCAAATGCAGCACTTGAGATGGGGTGTGTAGTGTATTTTTCTAGCTGCGGCTAGGACTCCCGGAAGTGGGTTCAGAGCATAACCCCGCGACGCCCACTTTAGGTTCAAGAGGACAGGTCCAGCCCCAGAGTCTGGGGTAGGGCTGGTGCAGGTGCCCACGTACCGTCCTGCGAGGCAAGGCCGGGAGCTTAGACCTGGGCTGGAGGTCGTGCCTGCGTGCACCCCACCACATGCCCGGCCTAAGTCTCCTGGCCAAGTGCAGCACGGTTCGGGAGAAGCGAGTGCGCCTCGAACCCTTCATCACAGGGCAGTTTGGGCAGGGCGGGGCGGGGGGCGGGGCCCAAGGTGAGGGGCGCCTCGCCCTCCGCCGCCAGCCAATAGGAGGCGAGGGCTTCCCGGGGGCGGGGCGGAAGCTGCTTCTTAAGGCCTGGTGACGCGCGGCGCCATGCTGCCGCTCAGTAGACGTTGGGAGTCGTCCTTCCTCCGTAGACGCTGTCAGGTATTCGCTTGGGTATGTGCTCCTGGGGGCTCTGGCCGGGAGAGGGGCGGCCGGGTTGCGCGGGGAGTGGGCTGGGAGCCTGTTGGGCGTCGGCCGGGCAGGCTTGGCCTCCGCGGCCCGGCTCCTCAGCGGGAGGCTGGGACCGCGGGGCCTGGACCGCCGGGGAGGGGCAATCTCTGGGCAGACGCGGGTAGCCCAGCCCGCTTGCCAGGCCCGGGGAGCGGGCATCCTGCCCCGGGGACTCCGGCGTCCCCGGCCCGGAGGTGGCAGCGGGCGAGGACGGGAGGAGCAGAGGCTGTGGATGTGGCACCTCCGCGACAGGCCGGGTGGAGCCAGGCCGGCTCTGTCCCAGGGGCCGGGCCTCCTCCCTCTCCAGCCCGGCCCTCCATGAGCTCATGGTGCGGGGCTCCGAGTGCCTCGGGGAGCGGACCTGCAGCCCCGGGGACTCCGGCATCCCAGGCCCCCAGCTGTCAGCGGGCGTGGATGGGCAGGGGAGAGGCTGTGGATGTGGCACCTCCGCGTGCCAGGCCGGGCGGTGCCGGCCGCCTCTCTGTCTGGGGGCCGGGCCTCGGTCCTCTCCAGCCCAGTCCTCCGTGAGCCCGCGCCGCTGTGTCCCGGCGCCTCGAGATCTCGGCACCCCGGGCGCAGCGGGCACCGCGCTTTCGGAGGTCGGCGAGGCGGCGGTACCTGGATGCCTACCTGGATGCCGGGAAACAGTTCAGTGATGGCGTTTGCCTTTGCTTCCCGGCGGGGGCGCTGCTGGATCCTAGTGGAAGGGTCCTCGGGCTGCCGCGCGCCAGCTCCACCCCTTAGCCTACCTGTCTTTGTTTTTTCTCTCCTCCAGCCTTGCTCCAGAGAAAGAATTACGGAAGTAGAGTTGCACTTGATAGGAAACGCCGCAGGATGAGGTGGTGCCGCCGTTAGGGCCACCGGGACTTCTGCCTCTACCAGAAGGCCTGCTTGCCTTAGGCACTGCGCCAC
>NW_006921625.1:8694149-8702906 GCF_000298275.1 Orycteropus afer afer
TTTCCGAGGCAGTATCACTACAGAAGTAGGATTGCCCAACCTTCCTTCCGAGGAGTGGCTGGTGGGTTTGAACCGCCAGCCGTCTGGTTAGGAACTCGAATTTTAAATTTATCAATTCTGTGTATCTTCTTCCACATGGGAAAGTTCAGGGACCTCCTGCCGAGAAACTGCATTTCCACCTAGTGCCTAAGGCACTTGACTGCTAACCAGAAGGCTGGCGGTTCAAATCCCCCAGCCACTCCTGGGAAGGACAGTTGGGCAATCTACTTCCTTAGAGATACCGCCTCGGAAAATCTAGTTCTCGCAAAGTAAACCTGGAGTTCTCTATGTAGTAATTCACGTTTTCCCTCTTACCTCTGTGAAGTCGACAATGAACTCTTCTGTAGACTATCCTGGTTCCTTCTCTAGAGAATCTAGCTACTGATTATGAAAATGATGTAGAATCTCTTAATAAATCCTAGATTTAAATAAGATTTCCTTTATTGCTTTGTGTTTACAATTTCTCGTTTAGTTGTTGTTGTTATGTGCCGTCGAGTCAAACCCATCTCGTTTAGTAGAAGTGTTTAAAGATTAATGTTGCATCCTGTCCCCTTTCAAAACTAGATATATAAACCAGTACAACCTTAAATAGTGAAAAATATTTTAAAGGAATTTCTCTTCCCAAATAGGCTGTCTTATAACTACCACCTCCCATAACAAGGAAACCCGAAACAAACCCCCTGCTGTCGAGTTGATTCCAACTCACACTGACTGAATAGGACGGAGCAGAATGGCCCCACACGGTCTGTAAGGCTGTAAGTCTTATGGGAGCAGACTGCCTCATCTTTGCTCTTTAGGGGCAGCTGGTGGGTTCAAACCCAAACTGCAGACCTGTGGGTTAGCGGCTGCACCTATTACAGTTATTTGTGTGCATATCTTATGCTTTTTACTGAGTTCTTGAGGATGAACCAAATCCCTTGCATTTTAAAACAGGATTTCAAGCAGGAATATGTCATTCCAGTTGGACCCCTGCTGAGAGTGTGCCTTCACCCAGCCCACCATGCACTGAATCAGAATCTACACTTTAACACGATCCCTGGGTGAATCACCTGAGCAATGACTGGTTGGAAGCCCTGTTTTTAAAATGGTGATGAATGGACAGGAGGTTGGAGGTGTGTGGAGGGTGCAGCCAAGTTGAACCAATCTTTTCTCAGTAGTAAGGCTGTGCCACTTGCTGGTGACGCACTTGAGTTGAATTTTAGCTCAGATTGTGATTATGTAAAAAAAAAAAAAAAAAAAAAAATTGGCAGAGCTTTTCAAAAAAGGCCTGTATTTGTGAATGGTGACATCCAGTAAAGTAAATATTTGACAAGTCTAGTAAAGGCAAGTTTACTCAAGTGGAGTATTTCAGGTGACTTATTGGAGATGACTTGGCACTGGCTGACTATTCTTTTAGAGAAGGAGCCTTGGTGGTGCAGTAGTTAAGTGCTCGGCTGCTAACCAAAAGGCCAGTGGTTCCACTCCTTGGTAGAATGATATGGTCGTCTGCTTCCGAAAAGATGGACAGCCTTGGAAAACCTGTGGGGCAGTTCCACTCTGTCCTACAGTGTTGCCTTGGAATTCACTCGATGGCAGTGGATTTGCTGTTTTCTTTTAAAATTTTAGAATGCTTTAGGAAATAATATTTAATTAAAAAAACAAAAACCAAACTCACTGCCCTCTAGTTGATTCTGGCTCATAACAACCCCTTTATTTCCGAGGCAGTAAATCTTTATGGAAGTAGATTGCCCAGTCCTCCTTCTGTGGAGTGGCTGGTGGGTTTGCACCGCCAGCCTCTGATGAGCAGTCAGGTGTCTTAGGCAGTATGGGGTATTTGGTGTAGAAAGGATGGCTTGAGTGGAAAGGGTGAGTAATAGTGTGGAGAGGAGCTGCCTAACAATCTGTGGATTACATAAATATTCCTTAACAGTTTTGCTTGCCCATAGCAGGGGGTTCTCATTTTCAGAGTCTGAATATAGTCTGAACCATTCTGGAAGACGGAAAGAGTGAGGGTAGCTATTATTTTTTTTTGGTTAAGGATTTCTTTTTTTTTTTTTAATTTTTATTGTGAACCAGTGAAAGTTTACAGAGCAAATTCATTTTCATTGCAAATTCAAATTCATTTCATACAATAATTCATACACATTTTGTCTCAAGACATAGACTGCAATTCCTCACAAAGCAACAGCTCCCCTCCCACTTCCTCCCTCTTCCCTGTGCCCTTCCCTCCATGCACTCCTGCTCCCTGAGCTGTCTTCCTGTGCATACACAGCCCTTCTAGTCTCCCATGGTTGATCTCTCCAAGGAGTGTATCTACCTAGTATAAATGTTCAGCTCATATGCCTGTCGTTTGTTTGGCTGGAAGTCACAGGAGTGGGTTCATTTTCAGACCTGAAGGGCAGCTAGGGGACATAGGCTCAGGGTTTCACCAGGCTCTTTCAGACCAACAAAACCTGGTCCTTTTTTTTTTCTTAATGATTTTGTATTTTGTTCCTCCACTCTATCCAGGATCTCCTACATAGATCCCCATCCGAGTGGTTGACCGTGGTAGCTGGGCACCATCTAGTTCTTCTGGTCTCATAGTCAAATAAGCTGAGGATCGCATGGCGTACCAGTCCCTCGAAGTAATGGTTTCTATTGGTTTTCTTCATTTTTCTTTGCTCTGGATGAGGAGAGACCTATCATTGCATCTAGATGGCCACTTGCAAGTTTTTAAGATCCCAGTTGCTACTTGTCAGAGTAGGATGTGGAACAATATTTTGTGTAATGTGTTATGCCAGTTGAGCTTGATGTCCCCTGAGCCCACAGGTCCAACTACTTGCTTCCTCTGGGTAACTGGCTGTGGCCAAAAAGTCACCACAACCTTGTCCCTTGTCAGCTCTACTGTATACCTGGACATTCTTACAGAACATACAAATATGCTTGTAGATACTTCGTCTGGAGGTTGGTTATTTGTAAAGCAACCAAAACACCAGACCGTCTGCAGTCGGCCCCTGAGGACAGAGTGGAAGTGCCCCACACAGTTTCTGAGGCTGTCATCTTTATGGAAGCCAACTGGCACATTTTTCTTTTGCAGAGCAGCTTGTGGATTCAAACTGTCAACCTTTTGGTTAGAAGTGGAACACTCTAAGCACTGTGCCACCAGAGTGCTTTGCTATTTTTAAAGCCCTTCTTAATCCTGGTGTAATGTTTCCTGTCGAGCACCAGATGCAGTAATTTAAACACAGAGGTCCTTTAATAAAAATGTGCTTACATGATCCACCCTCAGCATGGGACGTTCCCAGTTGAACAGAAGATTCAATTTATCTTTAAAAACCTTAGCAGTGAGTATTATCAGTGTTTTGAATATTGCCATTTTGTCAGTTATTTTTCAATAAAACTGCCTGCATTTGGGAGATAAATGGGATTTTTTAATGTTCAGAATTAGCTGAGCAAGTGGTTTCCTGGTTTAAAATGAATATCGCGAAGGTTTCTTTCTCTTGCATCCTTGTATCAGCCCATTAATTAACTGAAAAGATGCTATTTAGAGGATTTTTAGTATTTTTTTTGATACCCCAATTTTTCAATGCTTCTCTGCCTGGATCTGGCAAAATCGCAAAGCTGCCGACTGGTAGGAAATCATCAAGGGGGGTCGTTTCTATTTTCAGGTTTGCTCCCCCCCAAATGGGTGAGCTTTCGGACTTAATTCTTACAATCAGGCTTCCCCTTTCTTTGAACCACCGTTTGCTTTCTCAAAGCTCATTCGGTTCTCCCTTTTCCTCCTAGCCTTGCGTTGCTTGCCTGAGCTTTCTCTTTTCTAAAGATGACAACCAGGCAGGCGTCTAGTCCCGTTTTCAGTATCTTTTTGCTGATGCAGAATGTCGTTGGTGCTCATTGTAGAAAACGTGGAAAGCTCAGGAGAACAGGAGTGTGCCTGGTGGAGGTGGGAAGCATTCCTGGGCCCCGTGGTTTTGATCTCGATGGTGGTTTGATTTTACGTGCTTGATCGTTCTCGGGATCCGATTTTATTTTCTCCTCTTGAGTACATCCTGAAATGTCTCCCATGGCATTAACACGGGGCTATGCATTCAGTGACCACAGCCGTTCTGATACGCTGATCATCTTTCATGCATGAATGTTCCCTCACATCCCTGGGTATTTCTGTACAGTGGAGTCTCCAGAGTGAAATTGGTGGTCTGAGAGCATAAACGTTTCCAAGGCTTTATAATGGCTACGTTTCTTTGTGCAGCTTTTCCATGTAGAATAAGTGGTAAGTGGAGTGTGAAACACATCACTGTGCCCGTTACTCATTTGATGGGTGAAATCAGTGTCTGGTTGTGTTGGTTCGTTAGTTGCCCAAACAGAACGTTAATTTTTAGAGTGGAGCATGAAGAACCCTAGAAATGAAGGCGGAAATGGATGTTTTAGACTTTGCAGTCATATTTTGGGGAAGATTTGTTTAGTAAGGTGCTCTAGTGGTGCAGTGGTTAAAGCACTTGGCTGCAAACCAAAAGATTGGCAGTTAGATGAGGCAGACTGCTTGCGTAAAGACTGACAGCCTTGGTGACCCTGTGGGGCAGTTTTGCTCGGTCCTGTCGGGCTGCTATGAGTTGGAATCAACTCGACAGCAGTGGGTTTTGGGTTTTTGTTTAGTAGAATCAGATACTTTTGCTCGCAGTCACTCACAGCCTACTAGGCTTCCATCTCTCGTGTTGTTGCTGGTGCATAGCTGGCCTTTTGAGATGAATCTGGTGAGATTGGGGACCTGCTGTCAGAAGAACGTGTTTACGTACGCCCTTCTGCGATTTTCTTCGGGAGCCTTTGCTCCCTCTGAAGACTGATCTGGCATAAAAGTCCTTCTAGTCGGAACCGTGGGAAGCAAGGATAGCAGGTGGGACTCTGGCAAGCTGAAGTTCCGGATTTTGTTTGGCAGTTGGCATTCCTGAGCCTACTGGATTTACCCAGCATTGTCAAGTTGGAGGGGAAGTAAGCCAAGTGTGATGCTTTGCGTATTTGGCAGCTCGGATCAGCAGCGTGGGATTTGTACAGGGCCTGGCTTGTCCTTGGCAGTGTCCTTTGGAAACATGAGTTGTCTTTGGAAAAACAAGTAGCAAAAATAATACCAACTCTGTCTAGTTTTTGGAACTTTTCTACTAATCTTGAATTTATCTTTAAAAAACAGTTTTTCCCAGACACGCTTCCTGTATATGTTCTCTAGCTTTTTTTTTGTTCTTAGTTTCTTCCATAGCTTGGTCATTACTTGAGGATAACATGATGATAACGGGTAGAATGGGGTACAAAACAGGGTGTGAAGCAGTGTGGTGGGCGCTGGTGATAAGGGCAGGTGGTGACTGGGGGAAAGAGCCTGGCCTCTGAGATATTTCATTCCCAGAACCAAACCCACTGCCCTTGAGTCGATTCAGACGCACAGTGCCCCTGGGAGGACAGAGTCAAACTGCCCCACATGGTTTCCAAGGCTGTGAAATTTATAGAAGTGGACTGCGTCATCTTGCTCCCATGGAGCAGCTGGTGGCTTCAAACCGCCGACCTTTTGGTTAGCAGCTGAGCACTGATCAAACCAGTTTGTCATGATAGGCTTTATTACCAAAACTAGTAATGGTAACTTCTTGTGGTTAATGGTAACTTATTGTAGTTTGAGCTTTTCTACTTCCTAATGAACCTCTCTCTTCAGATAATTGCTCTTATGATACGAATTTTTGAGATGAGTATTACAGAAATGCAGTGATGCTAGCAGAAGAGATCGTCTCTTTGGGCAATTTCCTGTTCATCTTTCGTGATTTTTTTCTGTTGATCTGATCCACTTAGTGAAAGGGCTTTTCAAAAGCCATTCTAAATGGCAAGGCTTTTTTTCTTTTTCCCCCAGTATTTTTGCTGTTCATCCTTTTCTATGACAGAATTGACCTACAGATGTTTTAGATGTCTGTGGCTGCCTGTCAGATTTCAGTTTTTGTAGTTTGTGTGATGTTTTAGATGTCCGTGGCTAGCTGTCGGGTTTCAGTTTTTGTAGTTTGTGTGATGTTTTAGATGTCCGTGGCTACCTGTCAGGTTTCAGTTTTTGTAGTTTGTGTGATGTTTTAGATGTCCGTGGCTAGCTGTCGGGTTTTAGTTTTTGTAGTTTGTGTGATGTTTTAGATGTCCGTGGCTACCTGTCGGGTTTCAGTTTTTGTAGTTTGTGTGATGTTTTAGATGTCTGTGGCTAGCTGTCAGGTCTCAGTTTTTGTAATTTGTGTCTTTGGTGTCCTGCTTCATAAGCCCTTCCCGTCCTCAGTAAGTCGCTCCCCTAGACTCCTGTTCTTTCCCCTTTTTTTGTGGGGAGCGGTGGTGGTTCACTGGGAGAACCTCACGTCCCAGGAAGGAGACCTGGGCCTGATGCCCAGCTTTCATGATGCTGGGATGCTGAACAGCAGTCAGCAGCGCTTCCAGGCTATGACACACTGGGAAGGAAGGCCTGGGCACGGCCTGCCGAAAAATCGGCCGACGAAGACACTGGAGCTCAGCGTCCACCCCATTGTGCACGGGGCCCAACTGCATGGCCCCCAATAGCAGCAGTTATCCTTGTAGGAGCCCAATCCTTCCTTCAGGCCTTTACCCTCGAAGTCCACCTGTCTCCTCCTCCCATGATGCTCTCCTGCAGACCCGCTTCCCCACCCTGGTGCCCCTGCCTCTACACCAGCTCCTCAGCCCCTCTTGTCCACAGCCTTGCCCAGCCCCTCAGAGTGACTCCCTTTGTCCTTGAGGATCATTAGGTACTACTGAGTTAAAAAGAAGTATGTGAGCGTGTCTATTTATAATAAAGCTGTCAAGTGGCACGGAAGGGTGTAAGTGACAAGGCACGGCCCCTGATCTCCCGTCCGTCTGTTTTACTGTGTATCCTTTTTGGCTTCTTCCAGCCCTCGGCACTTTGCACACATCTCCGCTGCAGCACTTATCAGGGCTTTATTGTAAATATTTATATATTTCTCCCCTTGTGGGCTCCCAAGCTTCCCCAAAGCAAGGGTCAGGTCTTAGTTCCCTCTTACTTTCTGCAGCCTTTGCCGTATGTGTGGTGCTCAACCAGTGGGTCAGAAGTGAGTAATGGACGTGAACTCTGGAGAGAGCCTAACCCCTGAGGACCTCTCTTTTCTTTGGACAGAGCCCTAGCCTTCCTACGTGGCGGACACGATGCTCTCCAAAGTAGCCAGTTTGCAGACTGCGGCTCTGCTTCGCCGGGGAGTTCATTCTTCAGTGGCTCGTGCTGTCTCTGTTGCAACCAAGAAAACCGTCCAAGGCCCTCCGTCTTCCGATGACATTTTTGAACGGGAATCTAAATACGGCGCTCACAATTACCACCCTCTACCCGTAGCTCTGGAAAGAGGAAAAGGTGCGTTTCCGGTTGGTCCAGGTCACTCATGTTCTCATTTTTCAGCTTGAAATCTTTCTTAAAAATTGGCTGCTTTTATCTTTTTTCCCATTTGCATCTTTGTAGATGCATCTAAGTTCTGTACTGTAGAGACAGCTGACACGACATTGATGGGGCATCTCATGTCGCTGTGGTAGGGGCTGTGGGCACATGTGAGCTCATTGAGTCTTGGTCATGAGGGATCTTGCCATTAGGGAGTAGTAGATACATACGTGTTAGGGCCTGAATTGTGGCCCCAGAAACGTGTGTTGTCGGTCCTGGCCTTGGAGCCTGTGGTTATAAACGTGTGTGGGAAGAGATTTTCTCTTCTGTTAACGAGGCAGGGTCAGTGTGGGGTGTGTCGTGAGTCTCTTACAGAAGGTGAAAGGGGCAGGTTAGGGCCCCAGAGATGGGAGAAGAGACACCAGGCCACACGGAGATCAAGAGAGGAGCAGAAGCTCCCAAAGACAAGGACCTTTCTCCAGGGCTGACAGGGCTTCCAGAGCCGGCACTCTGGCCCCTCAACTGTGACTGTTTCTGTTGGTTGAAGCTCCACCCATTTGTGGTATTTGTGTCACAGCAGTGCAACAGAACAGTGAAATACTGTTGTATTGCTCTGATTTCTTCTCTTTTCATCTTGGCATGATTTTAGACTAAGAAAATTTGCAGCAGTAGTACAAAACCTTAAATGGGAAATGTCCCCTGAAGTCATCTTGAAACCAAACAGTAGTTTACTTAGCTAGTAAAGAATGTGCCTTAAGCATTGAGCTCTTTTAAGACATATCTATATGGGATCAAGTTGATACAGCAACTGGCAGGAGTAGCTAGGAAACTTAGGGGCCAGGGAGTTTATGTTAGTGGGGGAGGAACAGCTCGGAAAAGGGGGTGAGAAAGGTCGTGGTCAAGGTTACTGTCCCCCTGGAAACTTTTGGACTGGCGGATTTTCTGCTGTGAATGCTGTCAGCAACAGCATCCCCACCCTGAGCAGCCTGGTCTGCGAGTGCTTGGTTTAGTTTCAGCCTGGCCCAGTTCCCGGTGGACAAGCTTCCTCTGTCTTTTTGTGTCATGTTTCTGGAGCTGGGACGTGCGGAAAAGGGGAGCGCTGAGTGCTGTGGGCTGTGGTGACGTCACGTGTGATGCTCCGTCAAACTGTGACTTTTATGCATTTCCTCCTGTTACTGATAATTGTGTTATTAATGGATCATTACAGGGCAGAGGAACATAAGTGGAAAAACTAAACAGTAGGACAAAGAATTTTCTTTGTCCCTCACCAGGTTGCCCAAATGCTAGAATTTTACCTCATCTGTTTTATGTCTGCTCTCTTCACACACACAGACACACACACACACACTCACCCCCAT
>NW_006921625.1:8703006-8710377 GCF_000298275.1 Orycteropus afer afer
GTTTACGTGGCCTTGCAGGAGTTGAAGCTGACCAGATAGCGAGTTCCAGCCACTGCAGACAGCTGCGTGGTGCGAGGGCAGAAGCTGTGCTCCCTAAGGGTTGCTGTCAGAGGCCTGCTTTCGTCCTGCTCTCTGCCGCCCTCCCAGTCATCCGGCCGGCCCAGGACAGCCACTCCGTCAGGTTCTGGCCGGTCCCTTCAGCGTTTCTCTTTGTAAAAATAAGCAAGCATGTCTATGCCTTCACATCCATACCCCCATCCACACTCACTCACACACTCACCCCCACACACATCCATGCACACACACACACACACTCTCACATCACACTCACCCCCCCACACTCACATCCACATATCCACACACACTCCTCATATCCACACCCATGTCCACACTCACATCCACACACACTCACACCCTCACACACGCATATACATTCATTCACACCACCCCCACATGCGTGCACATGCATCCTTTTCTGAACTGATGAGAGTCACTTGCAGACACGATGCCTCTTGACCCTGAATACTCGTGTGTGTTTCCTACAGAACAAAGGCTTTCTTGTAACCAAATGAAAGCACCAGATTTGGGATATTAACCTCGATCCAGCCCCATTACTTCATCTCCAGACCTTGTTCAGGTTCATTAGTTGTCCATAAAGCAAAATAATGATTCTTGCTGGAGGAAATTCTTCCAGCGATACTTTGATGAAAGCCAAATGTTGATTGACTCCAGACTCTGCTACCATGGCCTTAACCAGGGAAGCCAGAACGCATCACAAGTTCAGAACGCATCACAAGTTCGGGTGTGTAGAACAGGAAGTGTTTTTGTCATCTGCCCGTACTTGGTTTGGAATCAGTACTATTGTATAGCTAAATCTCTGAGCAGTTGAAAATCTAGATTCTGTATTGTACATTTGGAAACAATTTGGTTTACAAAAATATTCTTCCCTTACAGCAGCAGAGTGGGACAGTCTGGGCTCAAGTCCTATTTCCACGTGCTAAACTTGGCTTAGCTCTGTCATCTAGACCTGTATTTCCTTATATCTGTACAGCCAATGGCAATAGCCTGTCCTAGGGCATTTCTGATGCACCTACCACAGTGCTTGAACCCAGTACATGCTGTAAGTCCACTGTCAGCTCCCACTCAGCTTCCTGTGCCCCCCCCGCCCCACCGTTATTTAGTATAAATTCCAAGTTTGGCTTCCTTAATGTTCGAATTAGGTAAAGTTTCACTCCACCGTTTCTATTTTTTCACGTTAGGCTTGTTGAACGTGTATTTTGAGGCTTGGATATAATGTAATGTCTTGTAAAGCAGAGTTTATCACATTTGAGCTAAACTAATCCCTAACCATAACTGTATATTCAACAAGGTTCTTCACAGGCATTCCGAGGTTTATTTTTAGACTACCCAATCTGGTACTTTTCTGAATTTTTTTCTTCTATATTCTAGGTATTTATGTATGGGATGTGGAAGGCAGAAAATATTTTGACTTCCTGAGTGCTTACAGTGCCGTCAACCAGGGACACTGTCACCCCAAGATTGTGGATGCTCTGAAAAGCCAGGCGGACAAGCTGACGTTGACCTCGAGGGCTTTCTACAACAGCGTCCTTGGGGAGTATGAAGAATACATCACTAAGCTCTTCAGCTACCACAAAGTTCTTCCCATGAATACAGGTGCCGTAGCTCTTCTGGTGTTGAAAACACTCTCATCTTCTGCTCATTTCAGTGTTGAAACCTGAATGGTTTTTCTTTTTGTTAGGGGTGGAGGCGGGAGAGACGGCCATCAAACTTGCTCGTAAATGGGGCTACACCGTCAAGGGCATTCAGAAGTACAAAGCAAAGGTTGTTTTTGCAGGTACGTGAAGTGCTCCATTAACTGCTGTTACTTAAGTGTGCAGTCTCATTGATGGTTTTCGGTTTCTGCTTCAGTATCTCTGATGTGTTCGCTTAATCCGTGGTGCTTTGTTTGCCGAACATCTCCATTAAAAATTAATAATTAAAAATTAATAAGGGGCAGGGTCACCTTGGCTTATTTCCAAGTTATTTCTTCAGATACGGAACTTCTCTCTCCTAAATAGCTCACTGTGCCCCCCTCCCTAATTGAGGGACTATAGGGTTAATTTCTCCTCATCTGCTTACCTCATTTTCTTCCACAGCAGTTTTCCAGTTAAGCAGATGGCCTTACTGGTGGAACATGTGTGTTAGGTTGTTGGGTTGGGTCGTGTTAGCATGGGCCATGTCCTGGTGTGAGAAGAAGTTTGCATTTTAACAGTTGAGGTATTCTTACAAGCTTCTGGGGTGAAGAGGGCTGAAGGTTTCCTCATCACTGTTTTCAGAATGGTTGAGAAGAATCACTAGGCTGCTGGTTGAGGAGAATAACAGTTGAGATGATGTAACCTAACTTTTGGAATCTTTATGATGACATTCAAATGAGGTTCTGGCTTTTCTTTTCCAACTTTGATTGTAATTTTTAAAACACAAAGCGTATATAGATTTGTCACTGCACATGGTCAGAATTCACTTTTGTGATCATTAAAATCCTTGAAACATTTTGCCTTGTGAACACTTGCAGTTCAATGACAAGCCCCGTAAGTGATAGAAGAGTTTCTGGGTGGGGCAGACAGCTAAGCGCTCGCTGCTAACCGGAAGGTTGGTGGTTCAAGTCCGCCGGAGCTACCTCAGAAGAGGTGGGGCAGACAGCTAAGCGCTCGCTGCTAACCGGAAGGTTGGCGGTTCAAGTCTGTCGGAGATACCTCAGAAGGAAGGCCTGATGAAAGCTTCTGAAAAAATAGCTGCTGAAACCCCCCAGAACACGGTTCTACTTTGACAGACACGGGCTCGCCAGGAGTCGGGCTCAGCTCCACAGCAGGTAGTGTGATTTTTGGTTTTAACACAAATAGAGTTCAGAGTTCAACTGATGGCCAGTGGTGACTGCTGTTTGGGGTGACAGATTAGTGTTTCTAAAGACGACATCTTAGCACAGCCCTGTACTGCAGTGTGAAGCCTTGGGCCTTGGTTGTGTAGGGCAGCACAACTCTCATGCAGACAGGAGTGGTAGTTTCGGTGATCTTCATCCTTACAGACGGGGTCCAGTCTGTAATAGTAGCAGAGTGTGCCGAGATGTGCTCACCTGAGTATTGAAGGAAGCTGGTGAGTCAGTGGGGTGGAGAGACAGGACGGCTGTTCCTACCTGGAAGCCCTTATTCCTATAGGGTAAGCTATGGAGGATGAGGTTCCTGGGGCTGACGACGGGAGTGAGTTGGCTCGTGGCCTCATAGGTTCATTTTTCTTACACAAGCCTGATCAGTATCAGCGTGCTGTGATTTGTGGGTGAGAATGGTGGGGATTAGTCAGAGGTGAGAGAGGCTTGGCAAGAACAATTTACAGAGGCTGTGAAATCAGGGTTTCTAAGGCGGTAAATCTTCATGGAAGGAGATTGCCCCATCTTCCTCCATGGAGTGGTTGGTGGATTTGAACCGCCAACCTTCTGGTTAGCAGTCAAGTACCTCAGGTGCTGCACCACCAGAACTCCTTATGAAGTCAACGCAAAAATGCAACCACTGCTGTGGAATCGGATCTGACTCACAGAGACCCCTCCTTGGGTTTCCGAGGCAGTATCACTATGGAAATAGATTGCCCAACCTTCCTTCTGAGGAGTGGCTGGTGGGCTTGAACCTCCAGCCTTCTGGTTAGCAGTCAAATGGCTTAGGCACTATGCCACCAGAGCTCCTTTGAGGTCAGAGGGAGTAATTCAGTACTGGGCTCTATTAGTTGCTGCTGGTAGAGGAGGTGTGAAGGTAGGTGAACCACCAACTCTCTCCATGGTTTATTTCCTTGAATTTAATCCTTTTGTGACCTGTGGGACATACAGTGCCCACCTCTATTTCCCACCTCTGGAGTTTATTGGGAAGTTTCTATCCCACTTGTAGTGCATGCTGCCATCTGGTGGGGGCCTGTGTAACTGCGTAAATCTGAAGAAATGGGCCTTATCAGACCAACCTCAGCACCTGGGACTCTTCTGCTCATATGTGTCTCACTGATTGTTTTAAAATCCACATTTTACCTCAACATTTTTTTTTTTTTTCATTCAAATTGCCTTCCATTCCTGAGAGTACAAGGTTTCAACAAAAAATTCAAAGCAGAAAATAATTTGGCCTTGAAAGGGTTAACTCAGTTTGAAATGATCTTTTGTTTGTTTTGTTGGTTCAGGTTATTTTGTGTTTTTTCCCTACTGGAATGTAAGCGTCTTGCGGGTGGGACCCTGGTGAATCTGGGTCACTCTGTATACCACCTCGATCACCTAGAACCACACGTGGTGTGTAGCAGGCACTCTAATGTGGTGATGAAATATATAAGGGATCAGAAAAAGGTTCCTGGGCCAAGGCAGATGTCTGTCATTCAGCCTTATGAAGGATTGTAGTATCAGGGCTTCCAACCGGGTTGGAAACTGATAGGCAATACTCCATGATTATCCGATTTATTAGGGAAGTAACAGGTTCAAGAACTCACTCAGGATACAATTCTTTGACCAGAACAGTCTCCCCACTGCTGTGCCCTCAGGCACGCCTTTCTGGCCCTTGGCCTCTTGGTCTGGCCTCTGTCCTGCTCAGACAAGTTTACAGAGTTCTTTTAGCTCTGCCGATAGATACACCTCGCTGCACTCCACTCCACCAGCAAGCCTCCCGCTCAGAGGCTCTCAGCTTTCTTGCTCTGTGGGCCGGAAAGCCTGCCGCTCTGTTTCTCATCCCTCTTGGTTCTTCTGCTGATATCTCTGCCAGCCTCCGCTGCTGGTCCAGCCCTCTCTCTGCCACGGCGCTCCAGCGCAGGGATCGCTGCTCCAGGGACGCACTCCTCTCTACCTCTGGCTCTTCTCTCGTGGTGGCAGTGAGATCCCCTACCAGAATGACAAAACTAACCCATCCCCACATTAGGGTTCCATTCACCTTATTTGCATAGTCCCATCCCACAAGGGGGTGCCATGTACCTTATTTACATTATTAGCAAGCGATCCAATCCCTTTGATGGGCGATAGTCCATCACATTTGTACAGTTCCACCCAGTCATCTGGTGGGAGTCACAAAGACCATGGCAGCAAAGCCAGACGGAGTAATTCCTGTACCACGAGCAGCAATGCCAGACCTCTGTCCTCTGTGCCTTCAGGACCATGGTGCTTACGCTGGATCCAGTGTTCGCAGTGAAAGCCTGGAAGCAACCACGAACTTCTCTTTCTGCATCACATTTCCAAAGGCAGTTTTTTGGGGGATAGTGCCCATCTGGGGATTCGTTTGAAATAGTCAGTGTCTGTTTTTCTTTTCTAGCTGGAAATTTCTGGGGTAGAACACTGTCTGCCATCTCCAGCTCCACGGATCCGACGAGTTATGAGGGGTTCGGGCCATTCATGCCAGGTTTCGAAATCATTCCCTATAATGACCTGCCGGCTCTTGAGGTACTTCCGTAGTCTCATGGCACTTAGCACGAGTAACATGGGCCGTTGAGTCGGCCCTGACTCTTGGTGACCTTCCGTGACAGTAGAACCACCCTCATGGCGTTGCCCAGGTGCTCATCCAGAAGCACGTTGCCAAGTCCTCCTGGAGCCAATGGGGAGGTTCGAACCGCGACCTTCTGATTAGCAGCCAGGAGCTTACTCATTGTACCACCAGGGCTCCTTCACTTAGCACTCTGAACAGAAATGATGTGTCAAGTACATGAATTTAAGATACATTATGTGATTGTGTAGTGAAATTTTATCTTTTGTAAGTTGGGCCAAGGTTTTGAGCTTACTCTGTTACTGTCCTGGTAACTAGCCAACCACTTTATTTTTTATTTTTTGTTTTGCAGCATTGTATTTTATTTTTATTTTAAGAGCCTGTTTTACATTCAACGTGACGCGTACATTTAGTTTCATTCCCCATTCACCATGTCCAACCCTAACCCAGTCTCCTCCCCTCCCTACCCTGTAACCCTCCCCCTGTGCCCCTCTTAATTATGTACTCCTATTTGTCCTGCATTTTCTCAGTTTGAATGTTGGTCTTTGGTGTCCCATGGTTTATTGCTCTAAGGGATGTATTACCATTGAGTGTGTGGGTGTGGCATCCTGGGTTGAGTGGTCTGTGTGTACATCTTGTTAACTATTGAGAGCCCATCCCAGGGGTGAGTTTTATTCCAGGCGCCAAATTGTATTTCAGGGCCATAGTATCAGGAGTCTCACCAGACTTCATCTGACCAGTAATTCTGCTAACCAATCACTTCAGATTTGTATCCTTCAGGACAATTACCTGGGATATTATCCGTCTAATTACTGGATAAAGTTACTCAGTTGTCAGCTAGTTTTTTAAAATTGAAGTAGGAGACCTTTGTAAAACAGAAAGCTTAAGTTAAAGTGGATTTAAAAGACTGCTGTCGTTTTTATTTATACGAATTCACGTGTTAGAGAACATAGCTCAGAGTAGTATGTGGCTGCAGTATTTCGAGCGTCTGGAGTGAGTGTTGGTCAGAAATGTGGTACTTGGAAGGAGGGTGTGAGTCAGTGGGAAAACGTGATTTGCGCACTAATTGTCATCATGAAGTTAGTGTAGTGTATGATTTCAGACTTCCAGTGGCATAGAAGGGAAATGATTGAAACTCATTCTTTGATTTTCTCCCTTTGTGTTTCTTTGCTATAGCGTGCTCTGCAGGACCCAACTGTGGCCGCGTTTATGGTCGAACCCATTCAGGGGGAAGCAGGCGTTGTTGTTCCAGACCCAGGCTACCTCACGGGCGTGCGCGAGCTCTGCACCCAGCACCAGGTCCTCCCTGCTGACCATTCATGACACGTTTCCCTGGGCCCAGCCGCCTGCAGAGATTCCGCCTGTCCACGAGAGGGAGACATCATTCTAATAGCTTCTGAACTTTCAAGTGCTCTGTATCAGCAACTTGGGCACCAGCAGAAATTGGAGTGGCTGCTCCACTCTGGCCATACTCCATCCCAGGGCAGAGATGCAGACTCCCGGGCCTAACTGTGTCTCCTCTTGAGTCTTTATCTGTGGTCTAAATCCTCCCAGAGCCCCTTTGTTACAGCTCCTGCTCCAGAGTTTAACCTCTTCACGCCTCCTCCCACCACGGCTGAGGTTGTTGGGTACCACTGAGCAGATTCTGATCCTAGCAACCCCATGTGACAGAGTAGAATGGCCCTACGGGGTTTCCTAGGCTGTAATCCTTATGGAAGTGGACCGCCACATCTTCCTCCCGCAGAGCCTTTTGGTTAGCAGCCAAGCACTTAACTATCACACGACTTGGTCTTCTGAAGGCTGATGTCAGTATATTTACCACTGGACAGTCCTCTCTTACATCGTAACTAATAAGTGTTTGTGGAATAAACAAATGCATTATTTC
>NW_006921625.1:8710782-8717211 GCF_000298275.1 Orycteropus afer afer
TGTGAATAGACTGCCTCATCTTTCTCCTGTGGAGGGGCTCATGGGTTGGAACCACCTGGCTTTTGGTTGGCTGCCGAATGCTTTAACTACTGTGCCACCTGAGCCCCTGAGAGCACATTTATATAACATTAAAAGCAAGTAAGAATTGTCCTGGGGACTACCATTCTATCCAGACACCTCTCCCCTAACCCTCTGTGCAGAGCAGTGGGAGGCCATCGAGGAGCTAGCGGCCTGACACATGATCACTGCTGTCTCCTTAGGACCCACAGGGCACTGCTGGAATCGGGCGGGTAGTTGGATCTGAGGGCGTGTCAGGCGTACAGATCAGCGGGGAGAAAGGAGGTGAAGCCCCCTGTCACCATGGAGATGCGAATGCTGACTGACGCCAGACTGCTGTCTTCCCACAGGTTCTGTTCATTGCTGATGAGATACAGACGGGACTGGCCCGCACCGGCCGATGGCTGGCCGTTGATCATGAGAACGTGAGGCCTGACGTGATCCTGCTGGGCAAGGCCCTTTCGGGGGGTCTGTACCCTGTAAGTTGATGTTCTAGACCCCGCCATCTCTGCTCCCATGAAATACTCTCCTCAAGTACTTTTGCTCCAGCTGATGGAGACACGATCCCTTTGGGACGGTTTATCTCTTAGCGTGCTGTCCGTTGCTCTCCTGGGATGTCTGCAGTGACACCATGGCTCCAGTGGGTGAACTGCTGGTCACTGTTGACTGAGAATCCTGTGGGCATCTGCTCTGTCATTAAATGTGGAAGGGAATGTTTAGTCCCCCAAGGTCCCGTTGACCCCTGTGCTCTCTTGAGTGTTCAGAGACGCGGTGCTCCTGAGAGCCTGAGACCGTGATCAGGGGACAGATGCTAAAAATGTCATTTGCTGCTGCTGTGGTTTTCTTGGCCTCGCTCTTCTCAGCCGATTTGGAGATGGAGGAAAGGGCTCTGAAGTACAGACGTCTTTCCTGATGTGCTAATGAAGGACTCTCCTGAAGAGAGCACTTAGCCTTGCCTTCCAAGCAGTTAAAGCATTGCCTTGAAATGGAAGGGACTGACCTGCGTCACCGTACAAACAGCTCTCACCTTTTTAGTGCCCAACTTCCCTAGTCCATCGTCTGTGCCACTGAGGTGTGCCTGACATACGTGTAGTGCATCGGGGCCTTGCTCAGTTCAGAAGGAGTTTGTCAGATTGACTGTTTCCTTCGTGTACGGGTGTGTCCGGCAGGTCGCGGAAGGGTACTCTGTGGCACAGTCTCTGAGCTCTGGCTGTTGTCTCTCAGGTCTCCGCAGTGCTGTGTGATGACGAGGTCATGCTCACCATCAAACCCGGGGAGCACGGCTCAACGTATGGGGGCAATCCCCTTGGCTGCCGAGTGGCCATCGCGGCACTGGAGGTAAAAACAGTCAAGCCACATGATACCCATTTCGTTAATGCCAAAGTGACTTTTACATTTGAACCCCTTGATGTAATGAGACATTTGGTAAGACTGCCTGTGGTACTTAAGGTTATGTGTCAACCTGGCTGGGCCTAGTTTTGAGTGGCTGGGCAGCTGGATAGAGTTATTTCCCAGCATGGAATCTGGTCAGTCTTGCCATCCTGCAAGCAGCTGCCTTAGGGATGTGGTCTGCTTCCAGTAGATGGTAAGTTTGGGAATGGTCCTAAGCTTTCTGGCATGCTTGTTACGTGCCGTCAAGTCGGACCTGACTCACAGCAACCCCTCCTTGTGTTTCTGAGGTGGTATCCCTATGGAAATAGATTGCCCAGCCTTCCTTCCGAGGAGTGGCTGGTGGGTTTGAACCCCCAGCCTTCTGGTTAGCAATCAGGTGCCTTAGGCACTACACCACCAGAGCTCCCACGCTTGGAACCCTGAGTTTGGCTGAGTCTTCCTTCATCTCAGTGACCTACCATGTTTCCTGCTGATCTCAGGACTATCTTGGGACTTGAACTAGTGGCTTGCCATGTTGTTTGGTCATCTTGGGACTGTGACATTTTATTTGTTAACCTTGGCTTTGTCAGCCTCAGCAGCCAGCAGCTGCCTGAGTGAAGAGAGGCCTCCACCTTCAGTGGGCCAGGAGCAAGAGGCAGAGCTGAAGCCCAAGCTTTCACCCAGCCCCTAAAGCTTGGCACTTTGAGCTCAGACTTTTAGCCTCCAAAACTGTAAGAGAATAAACTCTTGTTTGTTAAAGCCACCGTATTTGTTAGAGTGGCACTAGGGAACCCAAGCACTGCCCCGTGTCAGAGACTATGGAAAGCGGGAAGGATGGGGGGAGTTCTCTGAACAGAGCTTAGACCTCGGCCTGTTGTTGGGAGCCATCAGGTTGATTTGACCATAGCGTCCCCGTGTGGCAGCCGAACTGCCCCGGGGTTTCTTGGCTATAATCTTCATGGAAGCAGATCACCAGGGCTTCTTCCTGGGCTGCTGGGTGGGTTAGAACCGCCGTCCTTAGCAGCTGAGCACTTAACCGTTGCTGCTACCAGGGCTCTTTGACCTTGGCCTAATAGACTAGATTTCCTGCCAGAGCTTCCTGAATTTGTAGCAGTCTGGGATATTGGAACCTGGGCCCTGGTGGTCCTGGGAGAGATCTCACACTGGGACCCCAGGCTCTGGCCTGCCTGGCCTCTTCTGCCTAGTAAGCAGGGCATTTTTCGCCCCATCAAGTGTGAATGTTGAATGCTTTTAGCATTATCCCTTCAATGCCTACCAGGGGCATACAACTGTTATATAATGTCTGAGGAGGGACTTTCTAGGAAAGACAAATTTAAGGGAACTCTTCTGCAGTTTAATAATTTAGTTCACTGATTCGTTTGACTGATAAGATCATCCTTGGCATTAAACAAATGTGAATGCTCTTCTTTTGCCACCAAGTTTCTGATTTGTGACGGATTTGTGATGAAGCAAAGCTCTGTCCGTGTAATTACAAATGAAGCTAATCAAGGAGTTGAAGGCAGGAGGGACAGGCAGTGACTCCCGTCTGCCTTGAGTGGTGCTCTCTCCCTTTGCTCCCGGGCCACATGCCCCCAAACGAACAGCAGAAAGCCAAGCTTAACGAGTGTGTGATTTCTATTAAAAATAGGTCTTGGAAGAAGAAAACCTTGCTGAGAACGCAGACAAGATGGGTGCTCTCTTGCGGCGTGAGCTCATGAAGCTGCCGTCTGACGTCGTGACTGCTGTCCGAGGAAGAGGACTGTTGAACGCGATCGTTATTAAAGAAACCAAAGGTATAGAAACACACAGCTTAACTCCACTGCTGTTCTTACAAGAGGAGCTAAAACGCACTTGGTATTTTTATAATTTGTCAGGTTCTCGCTTTGAAACTGTCGACTGACCTTCTGTTGTGCAAGTCTCTGAGTACCATCTGATTTCTAATGACGTTAATAATGTTAGCAATACAGCTCTTCCCTACACAAAGCCCTGTGACGTGGCATGGAAGCGTTGTCTGACTTCCTTTAACTTCGTGAAGGACGAGGAGAATCAAGATCAGTGTTCAGGGCTAATTCCTGCGTGGTGGAGGTCAGACATGCCACCTCTCTCCAGCCTTTATACTGGTTCTGATACCGGTCCTCCTCCCACGCACTGTCTACTCCTCTGCTGGTTCGATAGTGTGTTGCCCACGCGGAGCTCACAGACAGTACTCACGATGCTGGGGTTTATTGGGGAGGTAGCAGGTGACAGTTCAGGATCAGGTGACAGTGCTTTGGTTGGGACAGCTTCACGGCCCTGCTCACGGGCAGGCCTCTCCTTGGCCCTGGGCCTCTCGGCCTCTTAGGCCTTTTGGGCTTCTTGGGCCAGCCTGGCCTCTGTCCTGTCAGGCAAGTGTTACAGAGCTCTTTAACTTCACTGATAAATGCCTGTAGGCACCCACCCTGCCAGGAAGCCTCCTGCTGCCTTGTTTCTCACTCTGGGTCAGTAGCCCCACTGCAGCACCCCTTGCTCTGTGGGCCGGGACGCCTCCACCATGCTGGCCTCCTGGTCCTGCTGCCTTGGTTCTCACTCTGGGTCAGTAACCCCTCTGCAGCACCCCTTGCTCTCTGGGCCGGGACGCCTCCACCATGCTGGCCTCCTGGTCTTGCTGCCTTGTTTCTCACTCTGGGTCAGTAGCCCCACCATAACACCCCTTGCTCTGTGGGCCGGGACGCCTCCACCATGCCGGCCTCCTGGTCCTGCTGTCTTGTTTCTCTGTAGCTGCTCACTGTCTTGTGCCGTCTCTGGTGCTCCAGTTCTCTCTGTCTCTGTCTCTGCCTCTTGAGTCTTGGAGGCTCTCAGTGTAGGGACCTTGGGTCCAAAGGACATGCTCTGCTCCCATCTTTTCTCAGGGGTAGTGAGGGTCTCCCTTACTGTCTCTGGGATGGGTCATTTTAAGCCTAGCAGGATGGCAAGACTGACCCGTCCCCTCGTTAGGATTCCATACACCTTATTTGCAAGGTCCCATCTCCACAAAGGTGCCATGCACCTCATTTGCATAATTAGTGGGTTGGCCGGTCCCCTTGGTGGGCCACAAGCACCTTATTTACGTAGTCTCACCGAATGATTCTGTGGGAGTCACAGGCCCCTGCACTGTAGGCACACTGAACTCATCCGACCGGGTTTTGTTCCTTTGTGTCATCTGTTAGTCGGCGGTGAGTTCCTCATGCGCCACTCGGAGAGGCTATTTTCTGAGTCTGTCCAGAGCACTTTCCTTAAAAGCCCCTCCTGTGCTCTCCTTCCCCGCACTGCGAGACCCTGTGAGTCAGTAGGAGGAGGGGGAGCGTTCGTAATGACGTGGGCGATGGTGCTGGTGGTGAGAGTGGCACTGGCTGCTGCCGCGGGCCTGCTCAGGAAGGGCCAGGCACAGATTCTGACGTTTTAGTGCATCAGGGAACCTTCGCTGGATTGTCTTTTTTTTTTCAACTTTTTATTGTGATTTGGGTGAAGTTTTACAGAACTGATTCATTTTCCATTCAACAGTTCATACACATTTTGTTTCGTGACACTGATTACAATCCCTAGAAAGTTACAGCTCTCCTCCACTTCCTCCCTGTGACTACCCTTTCCCTTTATCCTTCTTACCTATGCATTCCTGGCTCCCTAGCTTTCTTCCTGCACAATTGCTGCCCTTCTGATCTCCCATGGTTGATTGTTCTAAGGAGTGCATCTCCCTGATGTGTCATTGTTCAGCTCATAGGCCTGGCTACCATCCGGCTGAGAGTTAAACCATGGAAGTGAGTCCAATTCCAGGCCCAAAGGGTAATTAGGGTCCCTAGTTTCAGGGGTTTCACCAGTCTCTTTCCAATCCGTAACCCTGGTCTTTTTTATGGTTTTTTTTTTCATTTTGTTCCACATTTTTCTCCCACTCTCTCCTGGATCTTCAATTGCCATCCCTTTCTCAATAGTTGGCATTAGTAGCTGAGCACCATCTAATTCTTCTGCTCTTAGGTTTTGTAGGCTAAGGTTCCCGTCGTCCATTAGTTCCTTGGACTAATTGTTTCTATGTATCTTTGATATTGCTCAGTCTTCTTGCTGCACAGCAAGAGAAGCTGCATTGTCAGAAAGCAAAATTTGCTCCTCCTTCAGTTGCTGATATAATGTAGCATTTTCAGGCCAAGGTTCTGCAGCTGCCATCTGGGAGACGAAGGCTTCCGCCACCAGGAACATGTCGGTTAGACAGCCTCGCACCCCCAGGTCCTCCTTCACTGGATTGTCTTGAGAAGCAATGGTTCCAACCTTGGCTGCACTTTAGAATCACCCAGGGAGTTTTAAAAAAATTCCTCAAAGCCTGGCCTCACCCCAGAGATTCAGATGTAATGGGTCCAAGGTGGGGCCCTGGCGTTGGCGACCCTCAGAGCTCTCAGTGGTTCCCATGAGCAGGTGGCATTGAGAATCGCTGTGCGATGACGAGAGTCTACAGTTACGCAAGCTCAGGAAGCAAGCCCGTTTTAGGAATGTGTGGGGTTCGCTGTGGGGTGAGTGGGGCCGTTCCTGTCAGTTGGCATCTGTATCACACCCACATCCTTTCTGCATTGGTTCCTCCTGGTGTGGTTAATACAGCATGTCGGCACATGAACTTTTCAGCTTGTTTGTTTCATTTATGGAAAACCAGCAAAACCCCTGATGGTCTAATCCTGGGACTGACTGCATTTTCAGGATAACGAATAAAGTGAGCTTGCCGCTGAAAGCTCCTCTGGAGCAGGTCCTGAGCGTCCGTTTTGCCAGACTGTGCCATGTCCACGAGTGTATCGTGCACGGTTACCCCTGACCCGGGTGCACATGTCCGGCCATTTTGCCAGGCTGTGCCGTGTCCACGAGTGTATTGTGCACGGTTACCCCTGACTCGGGTGCACATGTCCGGCCATTTTGCCAGGCTGTGCCGTGTCCACGAGTGTATCGTGCACGGTTACCCCTGACCCGGGTGCACATGTCCGGCCATTTTGCCAGGCTGTGCCGTGTCCA
>NW_006921625.1:8717612-8719227 GCF_000298275.1 Orycteropus afer afer
TGACCGTTTTTCTCTAGATTATGATGCCTGGAAGGTGTGTCTCCGACTTCGAGATAATGGGCTTCTGGCCAAGCCAACCCATGGTGACATCATCAGGCTGGCACCCCCGCTCGTGATCAAAGAGGATGAGATCCGCGAGTCTGCCGAGATCATTCACAAGACCATCTTGTCTTTCTGAGGTTGTCACTGTCAGGGCACCTGGGAGTCGGCTGGAGACAGGAGGTCCATGGTGTCCTGTTGAGACTGCTCCGTGCGCAGGCACATTCCACTCCCACGTGTCTCCAAAGACTCCTGTGTTTGTTCATAAATGGCAGAATGAGATTTACGAACCTGCGGTTTGTTGCGTGATACAGCTGAGAGAGATGGTGAAACATGTAACCGTCTTTATCTGGTTGCGTGTTTGCCTTTGCGTGTTAAACATGTAACCATCTGCACCTGGTTATGTTTTGCCTTTGTGTGTGTGCTTTCTAAGTGAAATGTGTCAGGCAGCCTTGTAATCAAGCCCTTTAAGTATAATTTATACATTTTTTATAATTTCATCACTGGTATGAGTGTTTTATATTCAAAAAAGTTACCGTTGAGGTAATATACATAACATTTGCTTAACTTTATAAAGCTGCATTATTGTAATTGCATTTTAGGAGAATTAACGGTTAAGAGATAGAAGGTACTAGGTTGAAGTCCATTTAACCTTGTATTGGTCGATACCAGGAGCTAGTCTGTTCATGTCATTATTTTGAATTAAGAGATAATGTTTAACATTCTCAAATTATGTTTTAAGTATCTGATTATAATTTGTGTAAAACCTCTCCCCAAAGTTTCTTCCAATGTAAAATAAAGCTTCTGTTGAAAATGTCTGTTAATTTTGTGATCAGTGGGTTGGTACTGCAGTATTTTCAGTTACCTCACTTTTTAAACTCTTGGGGAATGTCCTGACCTGGCTTTATTTTATGGCTTTTCTAAGAGTATTTTAGAAAAATAGAAATTATAAAAGAAAAATAAAGCTAGAAAAGATATCTTTGACAGTCCCCCTCCTCCACAGGATGTTGCGTTAGGTCAGTTTGCAGGTGTAAGTCTTTTTCAGACGACAGTGGTGGTGCTTCATGGTACAGGTCACCTCACAGGCAGCACTGGCTGGTTAGGGCATTGGCTGGTTCAGGCGTCCACTTGACCCACAGCTGCTCATGACAGTTTCCAACCTGGCACAGTCGGGTGAGCGTTTCTGGGGAGTAGATCACTGTGCGTCAAAGGATGTGAACTTGAAATCTTCACATTTCCTTTATCTTTTTTGTGTGTAATTGTAAAAACCTAGTCAGTAACACAACACTTGCCAGTCCAACCTTTAGATCTAATGGTGCCCAGCTACTCCCCCACCCCGGCTGTCAGAGGTACATCCTTCATAGTGTAGGGGTTGGGTGTTTGGTACCAGAGTGGCTTTTCTGCCATTTAATGACAAGAGCCAGTTGAAATGTTTGAGTGGTCACAGGCAGGTGTGTGCCTACCAGCTGAATACAGGTATGTAAGGCACTTGACTGCTAACCAGAAGACTGGTGGTTCAAACCCACCAGCCACTCCTCGGAAGGAAGGTTGGGCAATCTACTTCCATAGTGATACT
>NW_006921625.1:8719932-8721890 GCF_000298275.1 Orycteropus afer afer
AGATGACTTCTGGCCACAGTGCACTGGCTGGCCCTGAGGATCCACCAGGGAACAAGGTGGTCAGAGGGCGTGATATTGGGGAAATAAGTGAATACCAACTAAATACGCAGTTAGCCCTGGAGGAGAGGCAGTGGCACAAAGCGAGTGTCAGCTGCAGTCACGTCGGGCCCTGCCTCCCAGTGGCCCTATTGCAACAGAACCAAGCACTGCCCGCTCCCGTGCCATCCTCACAACGGGCAACAGGTTGGAGCCCATCGTTGCAGCCACCGCCTCAATCTGTCTCCTTGAGGGTCTTCTTCTATTTCGCTGACTCTACCAAGCATGATGTCCTTCTCCAGGGACCTGGCCCTCCTGGTCACGTGTCCAAAGTATGTGAAAGAAAATAACATTTACTGAACAGTGCATGCCAGGCACTGCTAATGCAGGAAACTTCACTTACTGTTATAATGTCCCATCTTACAGATGAGAAAGTCAAGGCTTCTAGAAGCAAAAACACTTGCTTTAGTCATTGAAATGGTGGGGCCCAGGAGCTGAGGCTGGAGGCTGTCTGTGTGTGTGTATGCGCGCATGTGTGTATGTGTATGTGTGTGTGACTTCTTTTGTCGCAGGAACCAAAGAGATACTGGGAGTGTGAAAGCATTTCAATTTATTCTGACTCGGGATGGAGCCTTGAGCCATCAGTAGGAGCCATTCCAATGAACAGTAGACACAGGAGCAGCTTAGTCCGTTTAGGGAAAGCTCTCAAACGTTTGTCAGGATCTCCTCTGCTGTCCGACACATATAATGGCTTAGAGGGCTTTTCTTAGCTCCACAGCCTTTATTTTGATTAACTTGGAAATGAGATTTTTTTTCATATGCATCACCCATCCCTCAAACCGTTGGTGTGTGACTTTTATTGTTTGCATCACAATCGTTCACTGAAGAGCAGATGAGAGCTAAAGATGAGAATGAGGGGTAGAGGCCACCATTAAAAAAGCACCCCATCCTCCCAAGGAGGAGCTGGTGGGTTTGAACTGGCGACCTTCTGGTTAGCAGGCAAATCCTTTATCCACTATACCACCAGAGTTCCTTAGTGGAATACTACTCAGTAATAAAAATGGACTACTGATACACTCAACAGCATAGATGAATCTCAAAACCATTATACTAAACTAAGGAAACTAGAAACATTGTATGATTCCACCTTTATGAAACCACAGAAAAGGTAAAATAATGATAAAGAGCCTATCAGTGGCTTATGAAAAGCTGGATATCAGGAAGGGGACTACCTACAAAAGCACATGACATAAATTTTAGGGGTGATGGAAATGTCTGTATTTTGACTGTAATGGTTTACATGACTATACACATTTTTCAAAACTCATTGAGTTGAATATTTTAAATTGGTGAATTTAATTGTATATAAATTATACCTCAATAAACTGATTTTTTATGTAAAAAAAAAAGCACCCCAGGTCTGGTCAGTAGAGTACATACAAATCGGGTTGCCAGGTGGGGGAGTGTTAGGTCTGGCTGGCTTCTGATGTTGGCTGTTCTCTCGGGCTGCTCTAACGGAAATACCACAGGTGCAGGCTTTAACAAACTAGGAGTTTGCTCTCTTACAGTTTAGGAGGCTGCAAGTCCAAATTCAGAGTGCTGGTTCTAGGGGCTGGGCGAAGGCCCTTTGACCTTGGGCTTCAGCTCTGCCTCTCGTTCCCAGTCCACTGGAGCTGGAGGCATCTTCTCACTCATGCAGCTGCTGGCTGCTAAGGCTGATGAACCCAAGATTGGCAGGTAAAATGGCACAATCCCAAGATTAGCAGGCAATACAGCAGGCATGATAAATCGTGGGTCAAGTCCAGGAACGGGAGACAAAGACTTGGCCAAAGCAGGATCGGAAACGTGCCAGGAAGCCAGAGCCCTTTCCCAAAGCTCTTCCGTATGTAAGCAGCCATACCCCAAAGATAACTCCCCTTCAA
>NW_006921625.1:8722975-8731984 GCF_000298275.1 Orycteropus afer afer
AGAAAACTCGGGAAATGCAGAAAGAACGGCCCGCGGCCGCTCCCTGCGGGACAGACCTCCAGGCAGGCTCTGCTCACCCCACGTGGCTCTGTGGGCCTGGATTTCTGGGTGCTGAGTTTGCGTCGGAGTCGCTGTCACCGCGCCGCTCGGGAGCCTGTGTTCGGTGGCTCCGCACAGTGCACGAATCTCCCGGTGATGGCGCCTGCACACCCGCTGGTCGCCGGCAGGGGGTGCTCTGCCCCGCGGAAGAGCCCAGGGTTCCTCACGAAGCGCTTTGAGGAAGGGCGGTGACGGAGGGGTCCGTAGTCTGAGGCCCTGCAAAGACCACAGGCCACCCCGTGGCCTGTCTGCGTCTCCTTTCCCACCACTGTGGGGTTGGTGCTACTTGTGGCGATCACCAGTGCGAGGCTGTGGCCCTGCTGATGTCCAGCCGCGGCTACTAAGCCAGCAGGCCTGGACATGTGGGTGCCAAGGGGGACCACTTGGGTCCCTGATCTCGCCTCTGGGGTCTCTGTGACTCTAGAGGGCACAGGGACCCAGGCTTGATAAATACGAAGGTGCCCTGGCCTTGCCCCTGTGGGCGGGGTCTGTGGGTCTGGGACCCCAGAATCCAGTTGGAAACAACCCTGACAGTCTGTTGTAGATCCCACTGGGCCCAGGACTGTGGGGTTCGTGGAGGAGGGGGAGAAGGGTATGGGAGCCGGGAGGTAGCCCCCAGGCCCAGGACTCTTTAGAGCCTATGACAAGAGGGAGGGGCTTGAGGGGCATGGGGGGCAACTTCAGGCAGGACCACAGATGTTCCATTTACAGGCACTCTGCACCCCAGGGAAGTAAGGCTCCCAGGGCTCGGATGCCCCGGGGCTAGATTCTGGTCCGGGTTCTAATCCAGCCTGGCTGGCACAGTACTGGTCTCTTTGCCTTCCAGCCTCCTTCGATGACTGAGTGAACTGAGGTAACAGCCCTTCCTTCACTGAGGTTAAGTTCGTCCTTAGAGTCGTCACCCCGACAGCCGCTCTGAAAACCCAGGCCTGGGGGCTCAGTCGGCTCTTACCAGACTCCTGAAGTGGTGACTTAGGGGTTGACCCCGGTCCGCAGCCTGGCACCATACAGCCCAGTGTGTACTGGGGGGTAAATCAAACCCCTCGTTCACAGCACTGAGGACAGATTCTCTAGTGCAGGAGTGCTGAGGGGGGTCTGTTGAGCATGGCCTGGGACCAAGGTGGGCTGGAACCCTAGCCTCCATGCGGAGCTGGGACAACACCAGCATTGTCCCTGGAGATGCCCACCCTTGCTGCCCTCTTCCAGGGTTTGGAGGGGACCGCCTCCCTGTTTGGGGAATGCCGGCCTCAGCGGAGCATTTGGGGAGAATGCCCCCCCTTCTCTAGCAGCACTCCCCACTTGGGGAGCGGGTGGGGGCCTGTGGGGGGGAGTGCCGGCCCCTTTGCCATAACGGAGTGGCTGGCCCTTGCCTGGCCACTGGCTCTGCTGTTTGTGCTTGTCCCCTCCAGAGCAGGCGAGTTGAGTCCCCACGCCCCTGCATGCAGCCACCCCAGGCCTGTCGGCAGCAGCCAGGTCCACCCAGCCTGTGGCCACCCACTTTTCCAGAGGAAAACACGGCCCTCAGGAGCCCCCCACAGCCCTGCTCATGGCTTTGAAGGTGGGAACCAGGGGTGAAGTCAAAATTATGCTCAGAGTCAACAGCTGAGGGCCCGGCCTGGCCTGGCGGGCCCACTGGACGGCTACAAAGGGACACTGTCAGGAATGGCCTTGAGCAGAAGGGACCAATTCAGTTCGCCTCAAACGGGGTTTGCCTGCTAATTAGGAGAGAGGACTTGGGTGGGTGTGGGTGCTGTGAGCCTGTGGGGGACTGCCTGTTGACTCTGAGCAGTTAAAACCCATGGTCCAATGCAGGTTTGCAGACAGCTGCCCCAAACATGCAGGGCTTGTTGCAATGGTGATGGGCCAGCCCCAGCCCAGAGCTCCCAACAACAAACCCCGCGGTGGGTGTCTGGTGCTTTGTGGGGACCTCTGCTGTCCCTCAGCACCCTGTTGCCTGTGACTGGGTTCTAGGGCCGAGGTGGGGAGGGATAGCGGGATTTGAGGGCAGTCTTGTTAATCTTCACATTTTCCGTGTACCCAGTCAGGAAGAAGGTTGTGAAGCATCCAAGTCTCTCATTACCTTTCACGAGGAGGAAAGTACTATTATCCCCAGTCCACAGCTGGGAAAAGTGAAGGTCCAGTTGTAATTTGTCTAAGGTCTTGTGCTGGCTGGAACGTCCCCTTGATTCTGCTCTCTGGGTGTGGGTGGGGCTTGGCCATGTGATCTGCAAAGCTCTTTTTGGGAGCTATGGTCCACATGATCTCTTGTCACCACTCCACGTGGGCACTGCATGTGGGACACATTTCAGGGCTGCCTGACCAAGTGGGGGAGGTGGGAGGGTCCCTAGGGAGCATGGTGACAGCAGGTCCCTCCCTGAGAAAGGGACCCACTTCTGTGCAGGAGCCCCACCCCTGGTGGCCACGGGAGGTGGGTCCCATAGAGGACGCTCAGTGACACAGTGTGGCAGTGGTGACAGCTGAGTCATTTCTAGGCCCTTCTGGAGATGCTGCTCTGACCGCCACAGTACCAGCTTACGTGCTGAGTCTGAATATGTCTCGGCAGATGCCTGGCTTACCTGGGGTTGCTAACCCGTGTGCCCACCCTCTGGGTGGAGCGTGGAGCCCCGTACGCATTGGGCATCATTTCCGGGTATGCTTGTTGTAGAGTTTGCTTCTGTGGTAACTTGGAGAGACTGTTGGCCACAGACCAGGGTTGGCCGTAATCTTCATGGAAGATGATCTCCAGGCCTGGTTCTTCTGTGAGACCACTGGGGGGGGCGGTTCAAAGCACCAGCGTTTGGGCCACCAGCTGAGTGCAGACTGTCTGTGCCACCCAAGGCCCTTAGTTTGAAGTGAGGTGAATGGACCAAGGGGGCTGGGATGGAGCCGGGTGGCCTGGCTGCCCCCTGCTGGAGCTGGGGCCTGGGCTGACCAGGCTCAGTTGTCCTACCAGGGACAGAAGGGGTGGTTGGTATCAGTCAGGACTGGGTGTTCAGGAGCCCAGAGAGGGGGGTCCTGGGAGCTTCCTCCAATGCGTTTGGGAGAAGGGTGGCAATTCTGGATTCTGTGGTGAGGTGGTGGCAGTGATGGGCTTGCCCAAAGATGACTGGGGCCACTGGAACACACCTGATCCACGTGGCTCCCTGAGGTCAGGCCACTGGTCCCCAACCTTCCCAGGAACACACCCAGCTGTGGGAAAGCCAAGCCCTTCTGCACCGTGTCGCTGACTGAGGTCAGTAGGGGGTTGGGGCCATCCCTGCTGCAGGCTGGCATCCTCTCAGGCAGACAGGCCTGGCACCAAAGCCACAGGCGCCGTGAGTCCTGGGTGGGTTGTTCGGTGACTGCAGTGAGGGGAGGCTGCGCTTGCCATTGTTCCCCCATCAAGGGCTCAGGAGAATGCCCTCAGACAGGTAAGAATTGGAAACAGTTTGCTAAGCCTGCAGATCTCTCGCAAAGTAATTCACCATTTGGACTCAAAAAGTAGGTTGCAGTTCCTTAGGCTGTCTCTGGGGATGGGCTCTCTGAGGCCTGGTAGGTTTTATATTCCTGCTTGAGGTTGGAGAGGGGCTGAGGCTGGGCCCTGCGAGGCTGGCTGGAGCCTGAGAGGGTCACCAGGGCATCCACACGCTGGGTCCTGACAGCCCTGTCAGCTCCCTGTCTCTGCTGTGGTCTGAATGGAGGATCCATAGGGAGATAAAAGGTGTTGTAATTATGTGCCGTCAAGTCAGACCCGACTCATAGCAACCCCTCCTTGGGTTTCTGAGGCTCTGGTAGCGTAGTGCCTAAGGCACTTGACTGTTAACCAGCAGGCTGGCGGTTCAAACCCACCAGCCACTCCTTGGAAGGAAGATGGGGCAATCTATTTCCGTAGTGACACTGCCTCGGAAACCCAAGGAGGAGTCGCTATGAGTTGGGTCTGACTCGATGGCATATAACAACAACAAGAACAACATCACTACAGAAGTAGATTGCCCAACCTTTCTTCCGAGGAGTGGCTGGTGGGTTGGAACCGCCAGCCTTCTGGTTAGCAGTCAGATGCCTTAGGCAATACATTACCAGAGCTCCTGGGAGATAGAAGGGGAAGCAAGAAAATCTGGAAATACACATGACTTCCGTGACCCTTTCAGGTCTCTTTGTTGAGACAAAAGACTCAGGACTTCAGAGTTCGAAGACCAGACTTGAGCGACAAGCCATACGCCTGGTTTACTGATAAGCGGAGACTCCCTCCAGAACACACAGGAGGTGAGTAGCAGGAGCTGGACCTGAACCCAGCTCTTCTGAGCCTGTGGCTACTTGGATGTCTGTGCAGCCTGTGGCTTGCTGATAGAATGTGGCAAAGGTGACGTGTCCGTCACTCACTTGGTGATGCTACGATATATGACTCTTAGCAGATTAGGCTGGACACTGGGGACTGTGACCCCAGGAGCAGTGGTTGCTGCACTATGGCTGAGGCATGGTCGTCGTAGCAAAGGCTCAATGAGAGGGAAGGGTCCACTGCAGATCAAGGACAGGACCCGTGTCTATGGACCCGGGGCTCATGGACAAGGGAGTCTTTGGGAGCTCTCGTTCCAGGGCAGGCCTTCCAATGCCCAAAGACTCAAGAACTGTGTCTGTCCCGGATTAGGACTGCAGGGTTTCTGGGTAGTGGCTGGTGATACGTGGGAATACAGCTTAATGAAGAAGTGCTGGGCTGGCTGTAGACATGAGGTGCCCGCTTGGGATCCTGATGCCCAGCTGACTCAGCCGTGCCTGTGATGTGCCTGAGCCAGCACTGTGGCACTCGGCCAGGCCTGCCCTGGAATGCCAGGCTAGGTGACCAGGCCAGGGGTTGCCAGGGCGCTCAGCTAGATTGAATTTTATTTGGAAAAATGATCAAATTAGATGTTTCTTGCATCTGAGAGTCATGGAGCAAACATATGCTTGTTACATAAGTGACAGTACTGTTTGGGACAGGTAGCTGCTTTGGAAGGTCTACAGAGCTGTTATAAAAGTGGCATGGTGGCACCAGACCTTCTCGTCTAACTTTAGAAGTGGGTAGGACAATCACCATCAACATCAGCCCAAAGCTGTTCCCATGAGACGAGGCACACCTCCTCTCTCCAGCCTTTTCATCAAATGGGACACCAGCTCTCCCTTCCACGGCACTCTGCCTCTGCTGGGTTTGTCATTTGTCCCAATGGCTACAGTGAACTCATAGACCTCACCAGGCCTTCTGGTCCTGCAGCTGCTGTTTCTTGCTGCCTTGTGTTGTCCCCAGTGCTACAGCTCTCTCTGTCCCTGGCTCTAGGAGGTTCTCCGTGCAGGGCCTCTGGGATCAAAGGTGTGCTCTGCTTCTGGCTCCTTTTCTTGATGATAGTGACTTCTCCTCTGTCTGCTTCTTGGATTGGCTCATTTTAAGCCTAGTGGGATGGCAAAACTGACCAATCTCTTCTTTAGGGTTCCATACACCTTATAAGCATTGTCCTACCCCTAAAAGGATTCTATGCACCGTATTTGCATTATTAGCAAGCTGTCTAATACCCTTGGTCTGCCACAAACACCTTTTTGGCATAGTCCCACCCAGTCATTCTGTGAGTATCACAAGACCGTGGCTGGCGGCACCATATTATAGTCATTCATTACACTGCACCCAAAATGCTCCTTGGAAGAAAGAAAGGCCAGACTTCGTCTCACCTACTTTGGTCATGTTGTCAGTAGGGACCAGTCCCTGGAGAAGGATGTCACGCTTGGTAGGGTGGAGGGTCAACGAAAGAGGGGTAGGCCTTCAACGAGATGGATTGACACGGTGGCTGCGATGATGGGCTCAAATATAGCAAGGATCATGGAGCTGGCGCGGGATTGGGTGGTGTTTCGTTCTGCTGTGCATGAGGTTGCTCTGAGTTGGAAACGACTCGATGGCACCTAACAACATAACACGACTCGATGGCACCTAACAACATAACAACAACAACCCTGCAGGCTCCTTCAGTTTTGATTTCCAGCTGAGATTATCTTTACCTTCAGTTGGGGGCCTGTTATGGATTGAACTGTGTGCCTTCAAAACATATGTTGAATTCCTAACTCCTGTAGTATAAATGGGAGCTCTGGTAGCATAATGCCTAATGCACTTGACTGTCAACCAGAAGGCTGGCTGTTCAAACCCACCAGCCACTCCTTGGAAGGAAGATGGGGCAATCTACTTCTGTAGTAATACTGCCTCAGCAACCCAAGGAGGAGTCGCTATGAGTTGCATCCGACTTGAGGGCACATAATATGGCCTGTTTGGAAATAAGGCATTTTCTTTTGTTTACATTAATGAGGTCGTACCAGTGTAGGGCAGATCCTGATGCCACGTGAGAAACTAAGAGAGAAACTAAGGAATCGTTGTGACTGACACCCTGCTGTGGACTTCAGGCCTCCATAACTGTGAGAGGACGTATTCCTGTTCTTCAAAGCCATCCACTGTGGCAGCACTAGGAGACGGAGACGGTGTCTGTCCTGCCTATGTCCTTAACTGGCTGTGACCAGGGCACCTCCAGCCTCTTGGGCCCTCAGCTCTTTGAAGGGCTCCTCCAGCCTCCATTCATCAGAGTCTGTAATCCCCGGGATGTGCTGCATCAATTAAACAGCATCCTCGCCAGGAAGGACTCTTGATTTCCTTGCTCAGCTCTGATGGGCGTTGTGATTGATGTCACTGTTCTTTCCGATAGTGCTCGCCAGAGCAGTTCTGTTCTCAGCTGCGAGAGGGGCCTCTCGTTCCCAGAGAGTTATTGTACTTACAGCACTGAGGTACACAAGGGACTGCATATTTATCCAAGCTCAGAAGTGTGGTCCCCAAAATAAATGCGCACTGGGTGAACAGAGATGAGTCAGAGGCCGGAAGGGCTTCCGAGGAAGCGGGAGGCTGGCTTCCTTGATCGCCGCCATGCACTCGCCCCTGGCCCAGCTGGGGACCTTGAATCAATTCTCAGCTGCCAAGGAAAACTCAGGTGGATGGGTTCCAGAAAGTGGCCAGGGATTCCAATTTTACTGAGTGTGTTGGGTGCTGACAGTGCCAGGAACAGTGCCAGGGGCCAGAGGGCCAAGGTTATGGAAAGACAGATGGCACCTCCAGGTCGTGGGGTGTGTATGGGAGATACAAACAGGGTGGTTCATGCAAGTCAGGGTGGTGAAGGAGCTGGGGCAGACGTGTATAGTGAGGGGTTGGGGCATCAGGGCAGGGGCCCCGAGGGGCTGTCCCCCGAGAATCTTACCCAGATGAAGGCTGCCTGCCTGCCAGCTCCCTGCCTTGAGATTTCGGCTGATGATCAGCAGGCTGTTGGGCGACCAGAGATTGGTTAGGAACCCTTTCAGAAGTTCCTGCCCTAGATGGGCCCTAGGAATCTGCAAGGCCTTCAGGAGTGACTGCGATCCCCGGGCGAGCCGCTCAGCTAAGCCCTGGGCTCTGCCACCATTGCTTCCCCTGGTAAGGAGAGGGGCTCCGAGCAGACTATGGCATAAAGGAAAACCAGATGACGTTGTAAATGCCCTCCTTTTCCGATGATAGAAGTAGTGTATTCTCATTGACAGACACTCGCTAGTGTAGAAATACATGAAGAAGGGGAGGAAGATCATCCATGGTCCCCTCTCAGTGAGGACTGCTGGTGACACGTTGGCCTCCTTCCTTTTGGACTTCCTGTTCCCTCACTGAGCTGTTTTTATTAGTCACCACTGAATTGGCGAGCTGTGGATAACTGAAGGAAGTGTCGCCGGGTCCCACGCCGTCTTCATGAATGTTGGGATGTTCGGCCCACTTGAGGCCCCTGTGTCAGTCTGTATCACTGAAGTGTCTCTCTTCCACTGACCCCTACACGTGATGTCCTCTTCTAGAGACGAGTCTCCTGACAACATGTCCAAAGGAAGCAAGCTGATGTCTCGCCATCCTGGCTTCTGAGGAGGGTTCTGGTTCTGTGTCTTCTGAGGAGGGTTGTGGTTCTCTGTCTTCTGAGGCCGACTTGTTCTTTCTTCTAGCTGTCACACTGTGGATAACACAGGTCCGGCAGAGCTCAGTTAGTTTGTCTGCCGGGCTTACCTGAAGAGTCCCCTGTGAGGGGAGGCTGTGAATCCTAAGACCCCCGAGGGGGAGGCTGATCAGGTGCCAGGGCCTTTTGGAAAGAAGATGAGCACCAAGTCCCTAACCTTGTTGCTCAGATATCCACATCTTGATTCCAGAGGCTTCATCATTAATGTGGTGAAAAACATGAAATTGTTCACTAAATGGATTAGTAAGTAAGCAAACGTAAGACTGTGCTTACCCTGCTTGTTGGTAATCTGCCCCTGGGGCCAGGGCTGATCTCTGTGTCCATGTGGCTCCCCTACACTCAAGGCTGGGCTTCCGGTCCTCCTCCTGGTGAAGCATGTAAGAGCATGGGCTTCTGAGCATGGGCTTTGGTGGCAGCAGACCTGGGCTGGATCTTGGCTTCTTAGTGGCTGTATGTTCTTGGGTGAGTTACTTAGCCCCTCTGAACCTTGGCCTCTCAAGGATTTGTAAAAGGCATTTGGGGTTTCTTGTCCATCCAGTAGCCCTCCCTCTTCCTCCTGGTGATGGAGCCCCTCTTTCTTGGTGTTGATTCGTTCATGACTCATTGAGGGGTGGGCATAGGCCTCCAGGGGGCTTGTCAGAGTCTCCCCAGGATTTCTCTAGTTACAAAGGACCATTAGTCTATACTGGCATTGCTGCATAGTTAGGTTGAGGTGTGCCCTGTTTATGGGGAGTCATCTTGTCCACAAAGCAGAGAGTGGCTCTCAGGGAGGTAAAGAGGGGATGGTGGGCCTGGGACTCAGCTTCTAGTTGCCAGCAGGGCTCGTGACACTGATTTCGCCTTCGAGCTCTGGAGCTCTACTGCCGAGGCTCCAGCTATGCAAGCTTTTGACTGCATCGCAGATGAGGTC
>NW_006921625.1:8732625-8742109 GCF_000298275.1 Orycteropus afer afer
CCTGGTGCCCTGAATCCCACTCACAGTGTTGTGCAGTCATCACCAGTAATCATTTCCAAACGTATCCATCCTCCCAAACAGAAACGGTCCTCAGTCGGCAATACAGGCACGCCTGACTTTACTGCCTTCACTCCGTTGCTCTTCAAAGATATTACTTATTCTACAAATAGGGCTTGTGGCAGTCCAAGCAAGGCTGTTGGCACCATTTTTCCAACAGCATGTACTCACTTTCTGTCTTCGTGTCACAGTTTGGTGATTCTCACAATATTTCAACTTTTTCACAATGCGACTGTATACTTAATAGACTACAGTATAATGTAAACATAGTTTTATACGCACTGGGTAACCAAAAAAATGTGTGTAAGTTGCTTTCTTGTGGTGCTCACTTTGTTGTGGTGGACGAGACCCAAACCCACAATATCGCCACGGTGTGGCTGTGACTCCTCCTTCCGTCCTCAGCTCCTGGTAATCAGTGATCTGCTTTATGTCTCTGTGCATTCGTCTCCGCTGGGTGTTTCCTGTAAGTGGGGTCATACAGTATTTGTCCTTTGATGCCTGGCTTGTCTCACGCAGTAATTTGTTCAAGGTTCACCCATGTTGAAGCACGTATCAGAACTTCATTTCTCTGTGATGGATAATATTCCACTGTACGGCCATGGCACACTTTGCTTATCCAGTCATCTGCTGATAGATGCTTGGGTTGTTTCCTTTTGGCAACTGTGAATAGTGCTGCAGTGAACATTGGTGGGCAAGTCTCTGCTCGGGTCTCTGCTTTCAAGCTTTCTGGGTATATACCAAGGAGCGGAATTGCTGGGTCATATGGCAATGCTGTGTTCAACTTTCCAAGAGGCTGTCACTGTTTCCCTCAGCACCTGTACCATTTTACATCCCCACCAGCGTAGACAAGGGGTCCAGTTTCCCTACTCCTCCCAACACTTGTTATTTTCCATTTTTAAACGTAATAGCTGTTCTAGTGGATATGAAGAAGTGTTTCATTGTGGTTTGGACTTTCATTTCCCTAATGACTGATCATTTTGAGTATACCTTCATGTGCTTTTAACCCTTTCATGACCAAATTATTTTCTGCTTTGAATTTTCTCTTGATACCATGCATTTTCCAGTAATAGAAGGCATGCTGAAATCAAGGGATTTTTTTTTTTTTTGAGGTAATATGGATTTTGAGACAGTTATATGCAACACATATGTCTCAAGTGAATCTGGTGGTAGGATTGGTGAGATGAGGTCTGTTTCTTCAGCTTCATGCAGTTATACAGGTCCCCACCAGGTGGCAGCATGTACTACAACTGGACTGAGATAGCAGCTTCCCAAGAAACCTAAGAGGCTGAAAATGCTGGTGGGTGATATATGTCCCATGGGTCACAAATGGGTTAGTGTCCTGTTCTGCTCTTAGCCTATCTTCATTGCCTGACATTCATCAAAAGCTACCATTTATCCAGTACTGTGGGCTAGGCGAGGTGGTAAGCATTTTTGTATGCCCTTTCTTATGTATAAATAACAACCATAAGGAATAGATAAGGTTATTGTCAGCTTTAGAGATAAAGGAACAGAGGCTCAGAGAAGGTTTGCAGCTTGCCAGAGGCCACACAGCTAGAAAGGGTGGATGTGCCCTAGGTTGAGCTGACTCCAAATCCTATGCTGTTCTGCCATGAAGCTTACTTGGGAGGTTAGGACATGTCCTACTGATGAGCATCAACAAAGGATGGGGATGCTCTCTGCAGATGCCCTCACCCCTCAGCACAGCCTGCCCCCTCCTGGGTCCTGATGCTGTGCTCCGTGGCCACTTTCTGCTCTGTCCCCCTGGAGCCTTCTGCACACAGGTTTCTGCAGAGGCCAACTTAGTTCCTCCCAGCCCCCTTGGCTCCCATCCCGCTTCCTCCCACCAGTGGATTAATAAGGATGTCATATAATTTCCTCCAAAATCACAGTGGGTGCCCCAGCAATGAGGTAAAGGTGGGTGGGGAAGGAGGCAGGAAAAGCTGTCAGTTTCCACACTCATGGACACAGGGTTTTGGACAGCAGCATGGCTGGCTGTTGATGAGCTGTCAGGCTCTTTCTGCAAGAAGGAGGTCAGAAGTCTGTTTCCAAGTCACAGCTGTCTGCCCTCCAGCCCATTACAGTCCTCTCTGGGGCCCCAGGCAGTGGAAGATGAAGCTTCATCGAATCTCAAGGACTAGGCCCCCCACCTCCCCCGTTATCCCAAGTTGGCAACTTGCGTATAAAGGAAGTCTTTATAATTCCACTTCAAAGACTGGCGTAGCCTTCAGCCCCACCTTGGGCACACCCTCTAGAGGGGTGGGAGGTGGGTTTCTTGGATAGTTCCCTCTGGCTTGAGGAGGGAGATAGCCATTGGATCTGGGCCAGGCGGGAAAGGGTCAGGGCAGAGAAGAAGCAGCTGTTGGGATGGTCTGCAGAGCCCCCCTGAGCTCACAGGCCTGGCGGACAGTGGCCCCACTGACACCTACCCAACCTCCGTACCTGTGTCTCTGCCCCAAGGCTTTCTTTGGCGCAAGGCTGCTTGTTCCTCCACAGGTCCTGGAGCAACCGGGACGTGTGGGTGGTCACTGGGGGTGGGAGTTGCTGGGTCAGGCCCTGGACTCCATGGCTGGATTCTTGGTGGGGTTCCCCAGCACATGTGGGGACTGAGCCCAATTGCCCATAGCAGTGACCCCTCGTTAATGTCTCCTTTGCTGGCTTCCCTCTTTTCTCTCTCTCTCACTTTTCCTGGGACCATCCCTAAATAAGTGACTGCCCCCAAGTCCTAGTCTCTGGGTCTGCTTTTGGGGAACCCAACCTAAGACAGAGGGCAAAGATCCTGAAGGGAAAGAGAACAGGGAGCAAGCCTTGGTGGTCAAAAGGGTTAAGAATAAAGTGTCCATTGGCCAGTGGTCAAGAGGCAAGTCCAAGTGTGGGGAGACCTCTGGGAGATGGGAGAGAAGGGAAGAGCCTGGAAACTCAAGCAGAAAGGCCTTCCTGTCCCAGAATTTGACCGGTGAGGGGCTGCAGGTGGTGGGGAGTGCCGGCAGACACTATTTAGGCGAGGCCACACGTGGACCAAGCAGACCTTGGACTGGGTCTGCTAATCCAGCCAAGTCTGGCTATGGCTGGGTAAACTGAGGCTCAGAGATGGGTAGCAACTTGCCCTGGCTCACGGAAAGCTCGAGAACCTCCGTCTCTTGACCCCTCTTGTGGCCTCTTTTTCCCACACCGAAGGGCCTCTCTGGCTTGAGTGAGACTAACTGGAGTCTGGCAGGTCAGTCCGTCGAAGCCCTGCTTGTGTAGCCCACCTGGGCTCGGGCCAGGGTGGGGAGGCCGACCCCCACGCCATGCACCAAAGTCCTCCCCGGCCAGGCATGTCCACGTGGCCTCTGCTTTCTGCTGTGGGGCAGTTGGATTAGGCAGTGCCCCTTGGCTCTGCCTCCCCCACGCCTTGTAAGTTTTCCTTAGAAGCGCTTATGAAGAAAATATGGCAATGCCCCCTGCCCACAGAGTGGACTGTATTTATAGCTCTTGGCAAGCTCCCTGCCCCAAAGCCGACTCCCTGGGCCCTGCCAAGGCCTGGAGCCCTTTGCCACTCCGCTTAGCCAACAACGCTCTCTTCCCGGAGATGCCGTCCCAGCCGGGTGCGACTGGCCGGGGCGTCCAGCCACGACACGCTGGTGACAAGCAGCAGCCCCACCTCAACAGGTCTGTATTCGTTAGAGACCACCTCCAAATCTCTCCTCCAGAGGAGAATGTGTTTCATCTGAGGGTGGCAGGAAGAGTCTGCTGCCATTTAAAGCAATGATGTGGTTTTCAGCTCGTTTTTTCACCCTCCACAGGAAGTAGAATGGAATTATCTGAAGGCTGTTTTCAACACTGAAGGAGCAGAATGCGGAATGGTTTGCTCTGACCAAGGAGACCCCTTGGTAAATTTCTCAGGCTTGAGAACTGCAGTTGGAACGGCTCCGAGGGAAGGGGTGTCAGGGCCGTGGGCAGCTTCCTGACAAACTACCGCAGACACTGCACTCATTCGTTATCTCATGGTTCTGGAGAGGTCGTTGTGGCTCAGGGAAAGAAGGCTTGCCTTCGGTCCCGGAGATCCGGGTTCAATTCCTGGCCAGTGCACCTCCTGAGCGGCCACGCCCTCTGTTGTGGGAGGCTGGCTAGGATGCTGCGCAGCTTCAACAGAGCCTCCAGACTAAGACAGACGAGGCAGAAAGGCCTGGTGACCTGCTTCCAGAAATCAGCCAGGGAGAACGCTGTGGGTCCCAGCGGGTGATCCACCACCAGTCATGGGCATGGCTTGGGACTGAGCGTGGGGCCACCATGAGTCGGGGGCTGATACAGCGACAACAAAACAAAACATTATGTATGTGGTGGTTGTTAGTGTTATTAACAACAAGGCAGGACCCGGACTCTCAGAGTTTCCAGGGATTCACACGATGGTGCTAGATGCCCTGGTTCCTCGGGCTGCGCTCAGGCTTTTGATGCACATGCCATTCCCCTTTGCTCCTCTTTCTTAGACAAGCCCTACGCATCATTCAGGCCTGGTTCAGTCCTCACCACCTCCAGGAAGCCCTCTTTGACTGAGCCAGGGGAAGAGCTGCTCCTTCCCCGTTTGCATCTCCCGTGCCTCTCAGGAAGGTGGCCTGTGTGGACATGGACATGGGCACGGGGGGCGGAAGGAGCCTGGAGCGACATCTGGGGTGAGGTCTCAGCCCGAGTCTCACCCAGGACTTGATGCTGGCACCTCCTTCCCTGGTGCAGTGGGGTCTGTGACACCCTCACCCTGGGGACTTGCCCATAGTAAGTTCTCAGACCTGAACTATGGCCATCTTTGATTAAATGGGGCCACTGCTTAATTACTATGTGCAGCACAAGGAGCAATGCTGGCGCAGTGGTTAAATGCTCGGCTGCTAACGGAGAGGCCAGCAGTTTGAACCCACCAGCCGTTTGGTGGAGAAAGATGAGGCAGTCTGCTTCCGTGAAGATTGACAGCCTTGGAAACCCTGGGGGCAGTTCCACTCTGTCGTCTAGGGGCGCTGTGAGTCTGAATCGACTCCACGGCTGTGTTCTGGTTTTTAATGAAGCACAGGGGCTGGTTGGTAAACGAAAGCTATCAGAACACAGGGTGGTCTGTGGGAGCCAAAGATTGCCCCAGGGTTCTTCCTTCTGATGTTGGGGACAGCAACTCAGAGATCTGTCCCTACCGGCTCATGTGTCTGGTGGGGGTATGCTTAAAAATTGGTAGTGAGCTTCCCAGCCCCGGACATCTTGTTACCATGCTGTGTGCCCTGCCCCCCCCCCCCCAGGCCTATGTAGGCAGAGGCTGCTCCAGGCTGAGCCCCTGGGCCCCATGGAACGGGGTGGGGCCGGGCCCAGCCTGCTCAGTGCACTGAATGCCTCTCAGTTCTCCTGGCCTTTATTAGCTTTGTCACATGGCCCTTGTCCTGATTCCCCTCTTTGCCCCAATTGTCTAGGCCACCCAGCCCCATAAGCCCCGTGGTGTCCCTGGGTCGTGGCAAGCCCATAAATACCTTGTTAAGTCGCCAGGGAACAAGATTACTTTATGTTGGTGGCGACTCCAGCCCAGTCCATTAAATCTGTCCGGACGCAGGGTGGGGCCGCGGTGGCCCAGCTCATGAGCTTTGTGTAATCCTGGGGCTAAGCCGTTGTGAACCCTCATTAGGGCTCTGAGTTCCCAGCCTGGGAGCTGTGGTCCCCGTGTGGCCACCCACCTGCCCTGCTGGCCTCTGCTCTGGGTCCCTACCTCTGTGAAAACCTAGTGGTGGCATGTGGCTCTCAGGGGCTTTCTGACCTCCCACCTCTTCTCATGTGTGGGTCCCCCAGTGCCCTGCGTCCTGATCCTGGTCCTTGGAAGGACACTGTCCCACCCTGCAATCTGCTTTAATGTCCTGCTCTTGTCTCGGCCTTAGTCCCAGCTCCGAGCCCTAGTCCCCATCAAGAAGGGAGCTTGGCTCACCACACAGGGGCAGGAACCTGGGGAGCTTGGTGGCTGGGGCTGGACTTAAATGATTATTTTTTATTGTAGTAAAATATACATGAAACTTACCATTCGTGACATTTAGTGTAGTCATGCTGCAGTGTGACCATCACCTCTACCTGCTTCCAGACCATTCCCACCTCCACTGGAGACCTGGGCCCTTGAGTGTCACCCCCCATTTCCTCTCCCCCTCCCTAGGCAGCCAGGAATCTGCTTCCGGTCTCTGCAGGTTTCCTAGTCTGGATATTTCATGTGAACGGCATCATACGGGACGTGGCCTTTGTTGTCCGGCTCCCTTCACCTGGCAGAGCGTTTTCACATTTCACCCACGTGGCAGCAGGTCTCAGTGCCCCCTTCCTTTCCATCACTGAGTGGTTCCACGGCATGAATTTGCCACCTCGTGCTTGTCTGTTCACAGACATTGGTATAGCTTCTGTTTTGGCTATTATGGTTAATGCTGCTATAGACATTCGGTCCTTTATTTTTTCTTTCTTTCTGGGTGGTACAAACAGTAAAGCACTAGAGTACTAGCCAAAAGGTTGGTGGTTTGCACTCACCCAGAGGCACCTCAGAGCTGCTTCCAAAAGTCACAACCATTGAAAACCCCATGGAGCAGTTCTACTCAGTCACACAGTGTCGCCATGACTGGGGATTGACTCAGCGCTACTCACCACCACCACCAGATACATGCAACAAAGCCTTCGCGTTCCAGCCACTTTCAGACACATGATTCGGGGACATTAATTATGTTCCCTGTGTGGTGCCACCATCACCACAGTCCATTTCCACATTTCATCCCTTCACAGAAACTAAGTGGCCCTTAAGCAATAACTTCCCCTTTCCTCCTCCCTGGTCACCCTGAGTAACCCTGGTCTCTATGCATTTGTCTATTTCAGACTTGTCTTCTGTGACTGGCTTATTTCACTCAGAATCGTGTTTCAAAGTTCATCCATGTTGTGGCGTGTGTCGGAACTTCGTTCATCTTTATGGTTGGGTAGTATCCCATTGTAGGCACATACCACATTTTGTTATCCATTCATCTGTTGGCAGACACTTGGTTTCTGCTCTTTGGCTACTGTGAATGACGTTGCAATGAGAATTGGTATACTCATAGCTGTCTGAGTCCCTGCTTTCTGTTCTTTCGGGTGTGTACAGAGCACAGGGTAGCTTCTCCAGGACTTGTCTTCTCCATGGTCCTCAGGCCCACAGAACTGACTGACCACCAGCCCAGCTCCTGGCCCACTTCACCAGGGGACCCTGCACGGCTGCTCTTCCATTTAATTTACTTGGTTATTTTTCCCCTTCGTCCTCCCTTCTCATTCCCATTCCCTCCTCCAAATAACACCCACTTTTGTGCATTTAATTTATGTCCTTTCAATCCACTTTCAATATATTACACATTTATTTAAATATAAATGACTCCTTGAAAAATATGTACTGCTATCTGGTATGTGTTTTAAAATCTACACAAGTAGTGTTGGCCCATAAATCTCATTCTGCTTCTTACCTTTCCTTTTTGTCTGACATTATATTTTTAAGACCCGTCCTCGTTGCTGTTTTAAATCTTGTTTAATAGTGCTGTGTGCAGTTCCCACTGTGTGAGTAAACTTGGCGCACACACACCCCTTCTCCATCCCTGGCCAAGGGCTCCTAGGTTGCCCCCTCCTACTCTTTGTACCACAGCCAACACTGTGCTGAGCATGATTGCACACATCTCCTGAGAGTCGGGGACCCTCTGTGTACCAGTCACATCACTGGCTGGTTGTACCTGATGTAGCCAAGATCTGTGCGTGGTGCTCTGGAGTACCAGCCCCATTGGGCCCCCTCACAGCGTTGCAGGAGGGACCCCGTTTTTGCAAACTCACAACCACCCTTGGTATTTTGTGAACCTCTACTTTCTGCCAAGGTTCTCTGGTGGCTCAGTGCCTAAGGCATTTGACTGCTAACTGGAAGGTCGGTGGTTCAAATGCACCAGCTGTTCCACAAAACGAAGATGGAGCAATGTATTTCTGTAAAGATTTACTGCCTCAGACACCCGGTGGGTTCCCTGTGAGTTGAAATTGACTTGATGGCAGTGAGGTATTTTTTTTTTTTCTTCCTGCCACTCAGATGGCTGTGCCATGGTATCTGGTATCAATCCCTGTGTCTGGTTATTAGGGAGGTGGTGCCGCTCTTCCTGTCCCACCATGGCTTTCCCTGGCCATGCTTCCTCTGATCATGCTCCTTGAAGGCTTCCTGTCTCTAACTTGATGGTTTGTAGACGTTCCTTGTATAATCAGAATCATAATTCCCGATCCATTTCAGACATTAAAGAAAAGCTACTCAGCCTGCTCACCCTTTTCTTTACTTTGTACATGATATTCTTTATTGAATAGAAAATTTTCAATCGCATGAAATTGAATCTGTCATTTTTCTTCTCATGGTTTGTTCTTCTGGTATCTTGTTTAAGAAAATTTCCCTGACTTTGAGACCATAAAGTTTGTTCTTTTTCCTTTTATTAGCTTTATACTTTAACTTTTATACTCAGTCCTGAAGCCATCAGGAATATGTTTTATGTATGTCTGTTCTGTATTATATCACTCATGTTATATTATAATTGTGTTCTGTTATATCTGTACTTAAACAGGTTTTCATTTTTATATTATTGTCTTTGTGAGTGACGTGAGTTTCCAAATACGGTTGAGAGTTGTATCAAAAGCACTTTGAACATTTCAGCATTTCTTTCTTCATAATCTACAGCAGGGGCCCATACCTCCATTTCTAAAGGAAACAAGTATCTAGACAACTACTTTTATGTCCGCTTCCTCTTGTTGTCTTACTTCCTGAGGCTGGTTGTCAGAATCAGGTGGCGGTGTTCAGTCTGGGTGGTTGACCTCACGTTTTCGGAATGCTCCAGTTGCCCATCCTCTCTGGGGACCACTCTGATGACTTGCTGGCTGAGTCCAGTGTAAGGATTTCAAGAATCTGCTTTTCACTTAGGAATGCCTTCTTTCCACTACTGCGTGATGGAGAAAAGGTTTGCATTACATAAAAGCCTGACATGCATTAGTCCTTGAAAAAGATCACGAGTGTTATGTTTAAATGAGCAGACATGCTGCAGTACACAGACCAGTGACATCAAATGACAACACAGTATTTAGATGGAACATGAGTCAAGGTGCAGGTGAAACTCAGGGCCTTCCTAGGCCAGAGACCCCATTAGGAGTGTATCCTGCACGTGTCTTCCCTGTGTACACATTTATCCAGTATATACTCCCAGAGACCCCATTAGGAACGTATCCTGCATATGTCTGCCCTGCGTACACGTGTATCCAACATACACTCCTATAGACCCCATTAGGAATGTATCCTGCATGTGTCTGCCCTGTGTACACGTGTATCCAACATACACTCCTATAGACCCCATTAGGAAGGTATCCTGCATGTGTCTGTCCTGTGTACACATGTATCCAGTACACACTCCCAGAGACCCCATTAGGA
>NW_006921625.1:8742209-8744355 GCF_000298275.1 Orycteropus afer afer
CACACTCCCAGAGACCCCATTAGGAACATATTCTGCATGTGTCTGCCCTGTGTACACATGTATCCAGTACACACTCCCAGAGACCCCATTAGGAATGTATCCTGCATGTGTCTGCCCTGTGTACACATGTATCCAGTACACACTCCCAGAGACCCCATTAGGAATGTATCCTGCATGTGTCTGCCCTGTGTACGTGTGTATCTAGTACACACTCCCAGAGACCCCATTAGGAATGTGTCCCGAACGTGTATGCCCTGTGAATAGGTGTATCCAGCATACACTCCCTTTGGGGTATATTCTGTACATGGGAGGCACCAAAAGTTTCTCCTGTGGTTGGCTCATAACCCCCCATCATTTCTAAAGAATCCACCTTGTCCTCCCTAACTGTCGATGCCACCGCATCATTTTGGTTGGATTCTGGAATCTCTGTTCGGATTCTGTGATTTCCTTATTTCTTCCCTTACCTGGCAAGTGTAGAGCTGGGATTAAGCCCAGGGGTGGTGGTGGGTGGGACAGAGCCAGCCAGTTCCGAGTCCCTGTGGTAACCACCATGCAGTCCTGCCTCTCCAAAGGAGGCTGAGCAAAGACTCAACCCCTTTGGCGGAGAAGAGGGCTCCCTGCTCTGCCCCTGTGCTGAGCCGTGTCCCCAGTGGTCCCTTCCTTGTCTCACCTTGTTTCCTAGCTGGGTGGAGCTGTCTGTTCTTGAGAGCCAGCTGTTTGCCGTTGATTTGGCCTGCAGAGAGGTGAGAATGATGCCCTCCCCCTCCCCCTCTGCCCCAGTCTGGGTACACTGCTCACTGGTTAGGAGTGGAGCGTGTATCAGAAAGCTCAGCTTGAACTGGCTTAAGTAAGACACCACTGTTTCTCAGCCATCTGGGTGAGCAAGAAATCCATGAACTGCCTAGATTGAAGGGGGCTGGAGGTATATAGCCTAGCCTGCCCAGGTCTTCCCTCCCCTACCCCTCCTAGGGATCCTTGCAGAATCTCAAGGAAGGAATCCCTAGGCCTAGAGCCCCACTAAGGACCTCTGGTGGCACAGTGGTTAACACTCGGCTGCTAACTGAAAAGTCAGTGGCTTGAATCCCCCAGCGGCTCCGTAAGAGAAAGATGAGGCAGTGAGCTTTCGCAAAGATGACAGTCTAGGAAACCCTATGGGGCAGTTCTCCTCTGTCCTCTAGGGGCGCTGTGAGTCAGAAAACTACTCAGAGTCAGTGGGTTTGGTTTGGGCTCTGCTTCCCTAAAGATGACAGCCTTGGAAACGCTGTGGGGCAGCTCTACTCTGTGCTGTAGGGTCACTATGATTCGGAATCAACTCCACAGCCACAGGCTTGGATGTTCTTGGTTTAGAGCCCCACTGAAAAGGGCTGGACAGGTCATGTTCATCTTTCATGAGAGGAAGGCCAGCTGGCCAGTGACCTTCTGCTATTTTATCTTATTGCTCATTGACCACTGTTCTGAGTACTGAAGCAACCCATGTTTATTATTGGAAACTGGAAAATGCAGGGTCCAGAAGAAATGACAAACCATTCATTAACTCACCACTCAGAGAGCTATTACCAGCACTGGCACATTTGCTGTCTATAGATAACCTATACACTTCTGTATATAGATCAACTGCTTGTATGCATGTTCAAGGTGAAGTTGAAAACAATTAAAACAAGTCCATGAGAGCCAAAATATCACCTTGATAATATCCCTCCTTAATTTAGAGACCATTTAAAGAATAGATTTGATGCATTGAACACCAGTGACCAAAAACCTGAGGAATTGTGGGATGACATCAAGAACATCATCCACGAAGAAAGCAAGAGGTCATTAAAAAGACGAGAAAGGAAGAACAGACCAAAACGGATGTCAGAAGAGACTCTGAAACTTGTCCTTGAGCAGAGAGTAGCTAAAGCAAATGGAAGAAAATAAGATAAAAGAGCTGAACAGAAGATTTCAAAGAACAGCTTGAGAAGACAAAGCCAATTACTATAATGAAATGTGCAAAGACCTGGAGTTAAAAAACCCAAAAGGAAGAACACACTCAGCATTTCTCAAGCTGAACGGAGGAAAAAATTTAAGCCTTGAGTTGCAATATTGAAAGATTCTATGGGCAAAATACTGAATGATGCAGGAAGCATCAAAAGAAGATGGAAGGAAT
>NW_006921625.1:8745065-8746493 GCF_000298275.1 Orycteropus afer afer
TGTTGTTCGAACAGAACAAGGGGACACTGCATGGTTCAAAATCAGTCAGAGTGTGTCAAGGTTGTATCCTTTCACCACACTTATTCAATTTGTATGCTGAGCAAATAATCTGAGAAGCTGGATTATATGAAGAAGAATGTGGCATCAGGATTGGAGGAAGACTCATTAACAACCTGCGATATGCAGATGACACAGTTTTGCTTGCTAAAAGTGAGGATGACTTGAAGCACTTACTGATGAAGATTAAAGACTGCAGTTTGCAGTATGGATTCCTCCTCAACATAAAGAAAACAAAAATCCTCACAACTGGTCCAATAAACAGCTTCGAGGTAGATGGAGAAAAGATTAAAGTTGTCAAGGACTTTATATTACTTGGCTCTACAATCAACACCAACGGAAGCAGCAGTCAGGACATCAGATGGCATATTGCATTGGGCAGATCTGCTGCAAAAGACCTCTTTCATGTGCTCAAGAGTAAAGATTTCTCCTTGAAGACTAAGGTGCGCCTAACCTAAGCCATGGTATTTTCAATTACCTCTTATGCATGTGAGAGCTGAACAATGAATAAGAAGACCAAAGAAGAGTTGATGCTTTTGAGTTGTGGTGTTGGAGAAGAATGCTAAGAGTACCATGGTGTGCTAAAAGGATTAACAAATTTGTCCTGGAAGAAGTAAAGCCAGAATGCTCCTTGAAAATGAGACCTACTTTGGTCATGCTGTCAGAAGAGACCATTCCCTGGAGAAGGATATCATGCTTGGTAAAATGGAAGGTCAATGAAGAAGGGGAAGGCCCTCAATTAGATGGACAGACACAGTGGCTGCAACGATAGGCTCAGGTATAGCAAGGCTCGTGAGGCTGGCACATGACTGGGTGGTCTTTCGTTCTGTTGTGCAGAGGGTCGCTATGAGTCGGAGATGACTCGATGGTACCTAACAACAACAATAACAACAGCATACACTTCTGTGCATACACTATAATTTCAAAATAAAGTTTGGATCCTATTCTACATATATATTATATTTAGAAAATAAAATATTGGATCATATCATTTTTTGTTATTTGCTTTTCACTTGATAGTATAAGGGGGTCATTTCCTGTATCATTAAATATTCTCCCAGTCCTGACGTTTACGGCTCTGTCATATTCCATCTTCTTAATGGGCCACAATAGGTCAATTATTTTTAATTTCCCTGGTCAGTACAGAAGGTTTATATTGAATCCATTTATCCATCCCTTCAACACACTTATTGAACACTTGAAATGTGCAGAATGGAAGAATTCAGCTTCCTCTGTGTCCACAGCCCTCCTTGGCCTGGTCTTGACTTGGTCACATGTCACTGGTCATGTTGGCAAACTAGGAGTGGGGCTTGGTTAGAAATGCTGCCCTCCCCGACCTGACAGACTGTTTAAACAGGGTCTTTAGGCTTT
>NW_006921625.1:8747203-8754463 GCF_000298275.1 Orycteropus afer afer
GTTTTCACCGCTGTCATCTTCAGTGATTACCCATTGCCACTGAATAGATTAGGAGCTCTGATGGCATAGTGCCTAAGGCACTTGACTGCTCATCAGAAGGCTGGCGGTTCAAACCCACCGACCACTCCTCAGAAGGAAGACTGGGCAATCTACTTCCGTAGAGATATTGCCTTGGAAACCCAAGGAGGGGTCGCTATGAGTCTGATTTGACTTGACGGCAGTGAGTTGTTTTTTTATTTTTTGGTAATCTTTACAGATTACCCACTGCCATTGAATGGATTCTGACTCACAGCACCCCTAGAGGACACAGGAGAACTGCCCCAGAAGGTTTCCAAGGCGGTCATCTTTAGGGAGGCCCACTGCCCCCCTTTCTCCTGCAGAGTGGCTGGTGGGCTGGAACCGCTGACCAATTGGTTAGCAGTTGAGCGCTTAACCACCATACCACCAGGGCTCCTTTGATGAACCAGTTCTGGTGCATTACAATGAACTAAAGTCTGCAGGCCGTCAGTCCTGGTGCTGTAGCACTGGAGGTTCTTGATGAAGTGAATTTCACGAGCGGGACTGTGTGGTCCGCTCCTTTCAGCCCCCACTGCGGTGTGGGATGCACTGGTGCTGGGATGCGACGTGAATAATTTATTAACATTTTTCTGTTTGTTTAGGCATCAGTCGATTCCAGAAGGAATGTGAGGGATGTCAGTGAGGAAGACACGATCCTCGATCCTCCTCGCACTGACAGGCTGGGTGTCCAGCAGGGGGCTTCGGAGAAGAGAACGGGAAAGAGAGGGATGTGGGATAGGGGAGGTTGTCCTCATCTGCCTCGGGGGTGTGGGGTGTGCCAGGGAGACCCCATACTTGCCTTACACCGAGAGTCACAAATGGGGAGCAAGGAGTCTGAAAATGCCTCTGCTTGACAGTGCTTGGCTTTGGCCCGGGTGGTCTGGGTAGATGTTTGGACAGGAGTGTGTTGATGTGGGCTTCACAGCTGCATAATGACAGCTTTCGGTGAGGACCAATTTTGGTTTCTGAGGCCACCTTGGGGTGGATGGCTTGGTGACCTGGGGAGGGCTGGGGCTCTCAGGAAGCCTTGCCTTCCTTTCTGGCTGGTTTTCTGAGGTCGAGCTCAAGGACACCAAAGGCGGTGGAGGCGTCTGCAGGGTGGAGGAGTTGAAGGGCATCAGGGGCAGTGCCTGAGAACCCCTGCAACAACCAGGGTGGGGCGGAATGGATGGCCACACGGTGGGCCCGACCTGTGGCTCGGGGAGGGCTAGGCCTGGATAGACAGGCTGTTGCTGCCTCCGGGGCAGGGGAGAGGGAACACAGAAGAGGGTCGGAGATGGATCACCAGGGGTCGTCAACAGAACAAACGCCGGGGGAGGGAACCAGCACGGAGGGGAAGGGGATGCAGGGGAGCAAAGCCTGGAACCCCAGCACGAAGAGTTCCCAGAAGACAGTGCAGTGAGCGTGACTGCGAACCGAGGCCATCTTGATCGCCTTTCAGAGGTGCTTGGGCCTCTGCAGCTCATCTCTGGGCCTCTGCCTGGATGCAGTGTGACATGATGATCTAAACACCCTGCCTGCAGGCAGCCCCAGGAAGGGCCAACCTTTCTAGGCTTGGTTCTCTGGGTCCCTCAGGGTCAGAGGGCAGCTGAGGAGAGGCTTCCCCAGACCTCAGACGCAGGCGTGGCCAGGGCGCTAGGTGGGGAGTGCGGCCACCTGGAGGCAGGTGGTTGCAGAGCAGGAGGAGCTGGTGGGAAGTGACTAATGGGACAGGGCCAGTGCCAGCCACCCTGCTGATATCTGGGTTAAGGCCTGCCTGGCCACAGACTGCCAGCAGTGGGCTGTGCCTAGCCTCTTTCCTTGCCTCTTTCCCCACGATGGACTCTGACAGGCTTTTCCTGTCCTTACCTGGCCTTTTCCCTGCCCTGGATCTCAGGCATGCCCCCTAGCAAGGCCTGGCCACACAGAGTGCTACCTGTCTCCATGTGCTTGTACCTGTGTGTACATGCATGTGTGTGTGTGTGTATGAGAGACAGAGGTAGGCTGGCCCTGCGGCAGTCAGATGTGAGGGGTTGACAACTCCAAAGCTACCCCAGCAAGCCCTGAGTCTGTTGGCACCCAGCTCCTCCCTGCTTCTCTGCTGCCCTGATGGTAACGTGCCAACGCTGCCCCTGCCATGACCAGGTAGCACCGCATACCCAGCAGGGCCCAGGCTGTGAGCATCCTTGGGGCCCCTGGAAAGGGGAATTTGTTTTGGTTTTAAAATTTACATGTATGATTTCTTCTTCTTCTTTTTGTTGTTGAGAATATACGTAGCATTACATATACCATTCATCAGCTTCTCCCCTTCCAATCCAGTGAACTGACTACACTCTTTGAGTTGGACAGCCGCCCTTCACCCTCCTTTCCTGAGCTGTTCCTCCCCATGACCATAAACTCGCTGCCCCTTCAGGTTCCCGTCTCATCTTCCCAGTTGCAGTTGTCAGTCTGGTCCCATCAATAAATCTCGACAGAGCACGATGGCTCAGGGAAGAGGTGGGGCCTTGCCTCCCCCTGCCAACCACAAAGCCCACGTAGCAGACCCTCTGGTGCCTGTTGCCAAGTTCAGGAAGACTTCCCGTCCCAGGGCAGTTGCGTAGATATTGCTAAGTAGGTCTTCTTTTGTCAGCCTTGTGTTACGGGGAAGGCAGTGAGAGGTTAAGTCCCCTGCCCTGGGTCACACAGCCAGGGAAGGTTTGAGCTGGGAATTGAACCTGAGAGTGTGAGCGTTGTTATGCCTGGTTGGGACAGACACAGCCCCATCCTGAGCCAGACATCGGCTCTGTGCTGCCGTGAGCGTCCAACGCCCTGTGTCTTTCTCAGTTGATGCCTGGATCTTGAGCAATCTTGGATAGTGTTCTGGTTCCCTAGTACCACTCTGACAAGAATATACCACAAACGGGATGGCCTTAACAAACAGGAGTTTATTCTCTTACAGTTTGGAGGCTTTAAGTCCAAGTTCAAAGTGCCAGGCTGTAGGGGCTGGGTGAAAGCTCCTCAACCTTGGGGTCGAGCTCTGCCTCCTGCTTCTGGTCCACTGGAGCTGGAGGCTTTTCTTCACTCAGACAGCTGCTGCCTGCTGAGGCTGCCAAGCCCAAGGCTGACAAGTAAAAAGGCACAGTCCTGATGTTACCAAACCACATGGCAGGCCATTAATTCAAGTCCATTGTAAGTCCCAAGGTCAGCAGAGCATGGCAGGCTGCTGAACAATGACATGGCTACGTGCAGGGTCCAAGCATGCCATAAACTAGAGACCGTTCCCAAGGTTTCTCCTTATGTACAGGAAGCAGACCATATCCCAAAGGCAGCTACTCAGCTGCTTGTAGTAGATCCCACCACGGAGTTGATTGCCAGTCTCATCATGGGGAATAACTACTACCAGCTGCCCAGCCACTCAACCAGGCCCAGCCAAGTTGACACACAATCATAACCACCCCAGAGAGCAACTGGGCATGGGCCTCAGACTCCAGAGCTCAGGGTCTGCTCTGAGTTTCAGGCTGGCCTCAGAGATGCTAAGGGCAGCAGGGGCCCTCCTGGGTCAGGAGCAGCCCTCAGGGAGGTTGACCTGGGCACAGTCTGGGGGCCCAGGCCACTCGGGGTCAGTCCTGCTCTAACACAGCTCTGGGATCCTGGGTGAGTCAGTTATCTACTCCGTGTCTCGGTTTCCCTGCCTGTAAGCTGTAGCCTCCTCCCGGGGCTGTGGAGAGAAATACATGACAAACGGTGAGCAGTGGCACAGGTGTTAGACCTCACCAACCTTAGCTCCTCCCATCCCACCCTGTGTCCGGGTGCACGGCCCTGCCGCAGAGAGGCCTCAGCCCTCGCCTGTGGGTCCTTGCAGCTCACCTTCTGGGCAGGCCTCTCCCAACCGCCCTGTCTAGAGGAGACTCGCCGATCTTCCTTTCTCAGAGCACCTCTTTGTTTCCTTCAGAGCACTCGTCACAGCTGGTCACAGTTCTACTTGTTAGTTTACTTGGTTTTTATCTGCCCTAAAGGTCCTGGGAGTCCCTAGATGCTCCAAATGGTTAAGCTAACCCCAAGGTTGGAGGTTCGAGTTCACCAATAGGCTCAGTGGAAGAAAGGGCTGGAGATCTACTTCTGAAAGGCCCCAGCCACTTGAGAGCCCGCGGAGCCCAGCTCGACTCTGAGCCACTCGGGGGCGCCTTGAGTCAGTTGACTCCACACGTACAAAAAAACCCACAAAAAACCAAACTCACTGCGGTGGAGATGAATCTGACCCATAGCAACCCCTCCTTGGGTTTCCGAGGTGGTATCTCTACAGAAGTGGATTGCCCAGCCTTCCTTCTGAGGAGTGGCTGGTGGGTTTGAACCACCAGCCTCCTGGTTAGCAGTCAAGTGCCTTAGGCACTATGCCACCGGAGCTCCTTAGCAACTATTTTTTCCTTTTAAAATGAGCTCCTTGTATAAGGAACCTCAGTTTTCTATTTCACAGCTGAGTCCCCAGTGTCTAGACAAAATGAGCCTTTCTTGAAGGTGTGCGTCTGGGGAGACCTAGATCTGAGTGGTGCTGCCTGGGAGCTTTGGATAAATCCACAATTGGTATTGTCCTTAGGAGCCCTGGTGGCACAGTGGTTAAGCTCTTGGCTGCTAACCAAGAGATTGGCAGTTGAAACCCACCAGCTGCTCTACGGGAGAAGGATGAGGCAATCTGCTTCTGTAAAGATCGACAGCCTTGGAAACCCTGTGGGGCAATTCTACCTTTAGGGGTGCTGTGAGTCAGAATCGACTCCACGGCAGTGAGTTTGGCTTGGCCTTTGCTTCTGTGAAGACTGACAGCCTTGGAAACCCTATGGGGCAGTTCCACTCTGTTCTCTAGGGGCGCTGTGAGTTGGAATCCAGTCCACGACAGTGAGTAATATCCTCCTTATCACTGGAAGCCCAGCGTCTGGGCTCCTGGCCTTTCTGCATCCACTAGACCATGTGTTTTCAAACCAGCAACTGAGTTTCTTCCAAGTGTCTCCAGGAATGGCCATACTCGGGGCCCAGAGCACAGACAGGCCCAGGGGCCTTGTTTATTGCCTAGAAGACTGGTGTTCTGGGAGGGCCCAGATCCTTCAGATAGAGACTGGCTGCCGGGCCTTAGCTCCCGGCTCTGGAGCCCTGGGAGGGGCGTGGGAGCACAGACCTCCCCAGGCACTTTGACCTCCTGTCTGGCTCTGCAGAGGGTCTTCTGGTTACTTGGAGCTACGGCAGAGCCTGGGTCAATGAGGGAGGGTCTAGAGATCAGTCCTCAGGCTACACAAGTGCCAGCTCTCTGCAGGGAACGCAAAGGTGCTTATATATATATATATATATATATATATACCAACATTCTTGCCCTCTGAGCTTTCTCCTGTGCAAATGCTGCCCTTCTGATCTCCCGGGGTTGATTGTTCTAAGGAGTGCACCCGCCTGGTGTAATTGTTCACCTTGTAGGCCTGCCTGTCTGTTGTTTGGCTGGAGCTTAAGCCCTGGGAGTGAGTTCAATTCCAGGCCTGAAGGGTGCCTAGGGGCCGAAGGGGCTCGTTTTGTAGGTATTGCTCTCATATTAGATCATAGGGTGGAATCCTGAGAGGTGCTGAGTGCTGTAGGGCACCGTCGCTTACCCGCTGAGCCGGGCCCAGGACCAGGGCGCGTGAAGCAGCGCCATCCCAGCTTCCAGCAGCTGGACGGGGCTTGCGGAGAAGGGAGATTTGGGGAATCCCAGAGCTCTGGATGAAGGCTCATCTACTTTTACTTTTGAAGATGTATCTAATGTAACATTTGCCATTTATCATTTTCAGTGTACAGTTTAGTGACTGATGTAATTTCATTAATCCTTCTGTGCAGCCATCACCCACAGTCGTTGCCAGCTTTGCCTTCACCGTAAACAGAAACCCACTGCTTTCTAGATGATGACTTCCCTTTCCGGTCCTGGCAACCACTAACAAACTTTGATTGTATCGATCATACAGTATTTGTCCTTTTGTTATTGGCTTATTTCATAAAGTTTTCAAGGTTTATCCGTATTGTAGCATGGAATAAGACTTCACTTCTCTTTCTGGCTAAGCAATATTCCATTGCATGTATGTACCACATTTTGTGTGTCCATTCAGCCATTGATGGACATTTAGGTTGTTTCCACCTTTTCGCTGTTGTGAACACTGCTGCTATAAACATTGGTCTTGCATGTGTCTGTTTGCATGGTTGGTCTTATCTACAGTTTAAAGCCCATAGTGCTCACTTGTGGTTATTTGTTGAAGCAGCAGTGGAAAACTTGTATACATGGCAAGGCTGTAGATGGGAGTAAGGATGTGCGGTAGTTAAGGTTGTGTGTCAACTTGGCTGGCTCCTCAAGGAGCTTGGCAGCTGAATGTGGTTATTCTCCATGACGAGATTGGATGTGGTGTAATCACCTCCATGGTGGAATCTGCTGTGAGCAATCAGTCAGTTGAAGGGGAATTGCCTTCGGGGTGTGGCCTGCTTCCAGTGTCTATAGAAAGGATCCTGCATTTGGTTTAGTCTTCATCTCTAGTTCCTGACTTGAACCACTAGCCTGCTTTGCTGTCAATCATGGGATTATTGTGTTTGCAGCCCGTGAGCCAACAATCTGACATTTTACCTGCCTATCTTCCATTCATCAGCCTCAGCAGCCAGCAGCTGCATGAGTCAGGAGAAGCCTCTAGCTTGCTCCAGTGGGTCTGGAAGGCACAGCTGAAACCCAAGGTCAAGGAGCCTCCACCCAATGCCTAGAGCCAGTGCTCTGAACTCAGACTTCTGGCCTAGTCTTCCCCTAGAGCTGGCATTCTGAGTTCAGACTTCTAGCCCCCTAAACTCCAAAGAATACATTTCTGTTTGTTAAAACCATGCATTTATGTATTTCTGTCATAGCAGCACCAGAGAATGAAGACAGATTGCGAGTCAGCTAACTTTAAGATGGGGAGATGATGCTGGATTTTCCAGGTGAGTCCAGTGTGATCACAGGCTCCTTAAAAGCAGAAAAAGGAGGCAGAAGCACAGCTTTAGGAAATGCCTTGGGTGTGGGTTTTGTGGTTTTGCCTGGGGTGAGGGCCTGGGGAGGACCTGCTGGGGGCCCTGCCAGAGAATGGCCACCTAGTAGCTGTAATTCCCTCTGAGTGAGTCTGACTCTGTTGGTAGCAGGTCACTGGGGAAACTTTCACATGGCAAGCTGTGGCCCTCTCTCTGTGTCTGGGGCCACGGTGCTGGGTTGAGGGAACTGGGGTC
>NW_006921625.1:8755083-8767520 GCF_000298275.1 Orycteropus afer afer
GCCATTTCTATTTCAAATACCAGCAGGGTCACCCATGGTGGGCAAGTTTCAGTGGAGCTTCCAGACAGACAGAGTTGGAAGAAGGATGGGGCTGCAATGACGGGCCCAGGCACAGTGAGTGTTGAGGCTGGTGCAGGACCGGGCAGTGTTTCCTTGTGTTGTACACACAGTCGCTATGAGTCGGAGCCAACTCGACAGCACGGACAGCAACAATGTGCTCTGATCAGAGCTGTCATTATTGCCTAATTACAATGACACTTTGAGTCACGTGGTTTCATCTGCGCACACGATTGTAATTTAAACTTTGCTAGTTGTTTCTGTCACTGCTATTGCCGTTACATTCAATGATACGTGGGAGTGATGGCTTATGAGTAACATTAGCACAAAAAACACTACTAAGAGTTCTGTACAGTCTGGAACGGGAGGAGGTCCATGGGGGGCTGACACCATGAGTTACTGCACTGGGGACACCAGCCCTCGTGTTGCCACTGTGCACACCTGTCTCCAGGCTTTGGAGATGCTCATCTGTCCTAAGCAGCTGTGTACTGGTGTGTCACTGGCATAAATGGCTTTTCTTGAAAATATTTCCCCAGGGACCATTCACTGGACCGTGAAAACTCTCCGGAGGCTGGACATGGTGTCATTGTGACTTGATGCTGTGACTCAGTGACATGGTGGTGCTTTGATGCTGTGATGTGGTGGCATGATGACACTGTGATTTGGTGAGACTGTGATCTTGTATTGCTGTGACATAATGATGCTGTGGCATGGTAACACTGTGCCTTGGTGATGCTTTGACATAGTGAGCTGGTGAACCCTTTGAGTTGGAGCTGCAAGGTCTGGCATCCGGAAGGTCAGAGCAGGAAGAAACCTTCCTGCTGGCCAGTCTTGCTCTGTGTTTGTTTCCCTCTAGCATTGGACCAGGGAGCTCCCTGCTCCCTAGTGTCTCTCCCTCTGGTCTGCCCTCTTTGCCCCTCAGTGTTCTTCCCCTTGGCCCACCTGAGTTCTTGCAACAGTGTGTGGGACAGCGCCTGGTCCTCCTTGGGCTTCTTGGGATGGGCCTTCCAATTCCTCCAGGTGAGTCCTCTGTGCAGGTCTTTCTCTTGCTGATATCAGCCATGTTTACAGCATCACGTAGATGTGTTACACTCACAGACTTTGTGACTTTTCTCTCTGGTTTACCACTCTCAGGTGATTGGGGCTGGGTCAGGTGCATGGGAACCCCATCGATGCTGACCCCAATTTCCTGAGTGGGGGCTGCCTACAGCACAGCCTCTGCTTGGAGCTCCTGACTCTGAGTCCAGGTTTTGAAACTGGTGAGGGGCAGACCTCATGGGGAGAAGAGTGGCCACAGCATTGTCTCTGGCCAGGATGAGCATCTGGGATGAGAGTCCCACCTTCCTGAGGCCACACCTGGCCATTTCTGATGGCACCGGGGATGCACAGAGCTGCCTCAGGATCCCCGTCTAATGGGGAGCTCCCCATCTAACGGGGAGCCCCATCCCTCAGTGCTGTGCTGGTCCAGCAGACGTCATTCTGTCCAGCAGAGGTGCTAACCCACTAAGACTGCTGGGGAGACTGCCTGTGCCCCAGATGCTAGTGCATGTTTTAAAATAGTAATTTGCTGTTTGGAAGAGGAGTGAAAACTTTGAAATACGCAGCACTTTATTTTCTCTCGAAGTAGAGGTTTTGTAGTGCAGGTATTGGGCAATGTGACATCACTGAGGACAGAAGGAAGGAGCAAGATGTGGGAAAGAGACAAGAGATAGGATGTCAAAACCAACTCTGTCTCTTTTTAAGTGGTATCTACTTTGGCCCCCAAATCCATGTCCTGCTCACGTGCAAACACGTTCACCCCATCCCAAAAGTCTTAAATCAATTCTAAATCCAAAATCTCATCTTCCGAAGCATCTAAAGAAAATATGGGTGAGACTTTGTTGCAGAGGATAGATGCAGCTGTTCGTCGTGGGGCATAATTTCTCTTCATCTGTGAACTTGTGAAATCTCAAATACAAGGTATCCACTTCCAAAGTGCAATGGTACAAGGTAGGCAGCTGCATTACAAATGGGAGAAACTGGATGGAAAGAAGAGATAACAGGCATCCAGCAAGTCCATTTGCATCAACTCTCAAGGCTTGAAAATAAGCCTCTGTTTTCTGGGACCATCTGGGCCATGGCCCTGCCCTCCAGATTCTGGGTGTTGGCTATGCTCTGTTTTCTTGTTTTTAATATTTACTTATTTTTACTGTGATTTGGGTGGAAGTTTACAGAGGAAATTCAGTTGCCATGCAGCAGTTCATACACATTTTATTTCATGACATTAGTTGTAATCCCCATAATGTAACAGCTCTCTTCCCACTCCCTCCCTGTGGTTATCTTTTTCCTGTGTCCTTCTTTCCTATGCATTCCTGTCTCTGAGCTGTCTCCCTGTGCAAATGCTGACCTTCTGATCTCCAGTTGGTTGATTGTTCTAAGCAGTGTAATTGTTCTGTCTGGTGTAATTGTTCATCCTATATGCCTGTCTGTTATTTGGCTGAAAGCCACGGGAGTGGGTTCAATTCCATGCCTGAAGGGTGACTAGGGGCTATGGTCTCACGGGTTTCACCAGTCTCTATCAGACCAGTAAACCTGGTCATTTTTATGATTTTGAATTTTGTTTCCCATTTTTCTCCCACTCTATCTAGGATTTCCTATTTCGATCACTTTACAAGCAGTTGACAGTGGCAGCCAGGCACCATCTAGTTCTTCTGGTCTCAGGGTCATATAGGCTGAGGTTTGCATGGTTCACTAGTCTCTTAGACTAATTGTTTCTATGCGTCTGTGGTTTTCTTCATTCTTAGCTCCAGACGAGGAGAGACCAATTGTTGCATCTTAGATGGCTGCTTGCAAACTTTTAAGATCTCAGTTGGTACTCCCCAAAGTAGGATGTAGAACAATGTTTGTATATGGTATGCTGTGCCAGTTGATCTTGATGTCCCCTGAGACCATGGTCTTGAGCCTGTGGGACATACACACATATAAATATATGTAGAAATATCATCTGCCAAACTTAAACATGGTCATGGGTATATTTCCTTTTGCCTACCAACACCTGATCATTTAGCCTGTCTGCCGATGTATCCACTCATAGATTAATGTTTGTTGTTACTGACAATGCAGGATTGTGTATGTAATAGTATTCACCTTTGTTGTATACCTCTCTGTGTCTTCCTTTTCCTTAGTGTTACTGTGCTGGTCACTTGCTTTTGGTATATTGCCTTTCCTGCACCCAAATCAATGCTTGTCTCTTACCTATCTTATGCTACTGCATTCTGATTGCACACCTATCAGCTGGGACCATTTCCAAGCCCAGAAGGCCAGGTCAGGAGCAGTCTGGATGCCCTTGGGGCTTGGGGAGCGATGTTCTTGGGAGTATCTATCACACAGATATTCCTGCTTGACTCTAGCTGGATGCAAAGACACTTAATGAACATCAAGTAGCAGTTAACTACATCACCTCAGTGCCTGGTGCGGGAGATCCGTGAGCCCTGAGTGCCCCTCACATTTCTAACATGAACGGTGACAACAGCTGGCACTTACAGGGCATGAACCATTGCCATGCACCACACACACAAAGTGCTTTGCACCCCTTATTGCCTTTAATCCTTGCAGCAATGCAGCGAGGTACTCTCTGCTATCCTTAGCCTTGTTGACAGGTGAGGACATTGAGCTTCAGAGACTTGGACTGACTTACAGAGATCTCCAAGCCTGTGCTCCCTGCTGCTTCTCTGTGCCACCTTCTTGGGAGGGCTCTTCACCTGGGACAGGTGGTTGGAGACACGAGTGGCCCCTCCTCTGGGCTTTGCTGTGCATGGGAGCCTTCCTGGGTCAGGAAGCCTGCAGGGACCTGGAGGTGAGGGCTTTCCTTTCTGTCTCTCTGGACCCATCCCAGGCCACTTGGCCACTGTGGCCTGACAAGGGAGCTGGACCATCCATACTGGGGAAGGAGTTGAGGGTTAGGGTTTCACCTTGGGTGGCCTCAGACCACACCTAGTGATGGGAATAGTGAGAAGAGAAGTCACAGTCACCACTGGGACCTGGGCAGACATAGTCACCATGGGTTTGAGCTGCTGGCATCCCTGCCAGCGATGGGGTAGCACCAGAGAGTCCGACTGTGAGCCAGCTGAACTGAGTGATGGGGACACGGGATGAATGGCAGTTGGCCCATCCTCAAGTAGCTCAGGTATTCAGCATGGCTTATTTCACGAGCCCTCAAGATGACTGTGTTATGCAATGTTGCTGTGGTTGGCATGGTCACCTTCTCTCAACCCCAGAGGCTATCTGAAACTTGAGAGGGAACTGGCTTTCCTCCTGCCACGTCTTATAATATGTTTAATTAACCTAAGGCAGCACTTGGCAACATTAATTCCAGACTGGGAACGTAGAGTGAAGCATGCAGGCAAATTCCTGCTCTTGGGAGACTCCTCCAGCTTGCTTTCGATGGCCAAAACTGGTTGAGTCTACACGCTCAGGCTTTCCAACTGGTGAACGTACTTGCCTGTCTTTCCTGTGTAGATGGGTCAATTTGCAGGAGAAAATCCTGCCTAGACTCATCCTTTCCGAGTGCCATGTGCCCTTCTGCAGAAGTATTTGCACATCTCTGCTGAGCCCCACATCTGCAGGGGCCTGGTGTCTTCATCCCGTGGTGCAGACTTGGTTGGTGTTCCCAGCTTACATGGCAGGCAGAGGTGATGTCTTGCCTTCCTGTGTCAGAGATCAGCTCTGTGAGTGAGGACACCTCCTCCCGGCCCACTCAGCATGGCTCTGTGTGTAGGGAGAGGTGGAAAGAGTGCCCCTGGCAACCCCTGAATGTTGGCTACTGTTCCATCTCAGATTGAAACATTTTAGCAGGGTTGACTTGGCAGTTTTGGAAACTTCTCTGTGAATTCATTCCATCTGGGCAAACTCAAGAGACTCCATCAGGAGACACCAAGCTTCCCAGAGATAGCCCAAGCCATGCTTGCTGGGCGTGGAGAATGTGGAGAAGTGATGGGTTGCACCCAAGAATGGGAAATGAGGTCTTATGTAAGCAGGGAGGAAAGGTCATTTTCAAAGGCTGCAGGGTGTGTATGACGTGGAGGCCAAGGAGAGTCCAGCTGTGAGAGATGAGAGGGAGGGACTGGCCAGCGGAGGGCAGAGGCCAAAGGTCCGCCCTCGTCCAGCTTAAGGATCTGTGGTCATCCATGTCATCTAAGCCTCATCTGTGAGCAGAGACAGGGCATCCACTGTGGGTTCCATCTGATGTCCAAACAAATGTGAGAGAGTCCAGAGCTGAAGAATAGTCCACACTAATATTTAAACGCCAACTCAGCTGGAGGCCGGCTCAGGCTGAATCAGTTACGACTCTTGATTTCAGGGACCAGAACAGGCAGCGTGAACTGGCTTAAGCAGTGAGTGAGTGGATGAATGAATGAAGCACGTATTGATTACAGAACTGAAATGTCTAGAGACTGACTCAATATCATTGACACTTTGTTTCTCTCTCTCGTTTTATTTTTTTTCCTCCTCCACGTTGGCTTATTTCTCAATCTCTGTGAGTCAATGTCAACTTGACAGCAGTGGGTTTTGGCCTTGGTTTATGTCTTGACAAGATAGCTGCCAGCAGCTCCAGGCTCATATCCTCCCAGGTACCAGTGCAGCAGAAAAGAGAGAAGGTCTCTGTCTGGCAGGTCTTCAAACACAGAGTCACCATATGACCCAGTGACTCCTCTCCTAGGTATTTAACCAAGAGAAATGAAAATATATATCCCCACATAAACTTGCATAAGAATGTGTGTAGAGCACTACTCCTGGTAGCCCAACAGTGGAAACAAAATGAATGTCCATCAAGTGATGGATAGATACATAAAATGTGGCATTCCACAAACAAGGTGTGATTCAACCAGAAAAAGAATGAAGTAGTGGTGCACTGCAACACAAGGGTCCTTGAAAACATGACACTAAGTGAAAGACCAGTCACCCTAGAGCACATATTGCCATTGATGAAACTTCCAGAGCAGGCAAATCCATAGAGATGGAGAGAATATTAGTGGTTGCCAAGGGGCATGGGGGATTTTGGGGTGATGGGAATGTTTTAAAATTGACTGTGGTGATTGTTGTACAACTCCGAGTAAACTGAAAACCATTGAAGTTTACAATTTAAATGGATGAATTGTATGGTTTGTGAATTGCATCTCACTATAGATGTTACTATAAAGGGTTTTGACTGTGTGGATCATAACAAATTATGGATAACTCTGCAAAGCATGGGAATTCCAGAGCACTTCATTGTGCTCATGAAGAACCTGTACATAGACCAAGAGGCTGTCATTCAAACAGAACAAGGAGATACCATGTGGTTTAAAATCAGGAAAGGTGTGCGCCAGGGTTGTAGCCTTTCACCATACTTATTCAATCAGTATGCTGAGCAAATAATCCAAGAAGAATGTGGCATCAGGAAGAAGACTCATTAACAACCTGCAACATCCAGATGACACAACCTTGCTTGCTGAAAGTGAAGAAGACTCGAAGCACTTACTCATGAAGGTCAGAGACTACAGCCTTCAGTATGGATTACACCTCAACATACAGCAAACAAAAATCCTCACAACTGGACCAATAAGCAACATCACGATAAATGGAGAAGATTGAAGTTGTCAAGGATTTCATGTCACTTGGATCCATAATCAACACCTGTGGAAGTATTCATCAAGAAATCAAATGACATATTTCATTGGGCAGTCTGCTGCAAAAGATCTCTTTAAAGTGTTTGAAAGCAAAGACGTCACTTTGAAGACTAAGGTGTGCCTGACCCAAGCCATGGTACAGGGTACACATGTGAGAGCTGAACAATGAATAAGGAAGGCTGCAGAAGAACCCACACATTTGAATTCTGGTGTCGGTGAAGAGTTTTCAGCTGGGCTGCTAGAAGAGTGAACAAAGCTGTCTCGGACGGAGGCCGCCAGAACTCTCCTTAGAAGCAAGAATGGCCAGACTTCGTCTCACACACTTTGGTCATGTCAGGAGGCAACAATCCCTGGAGAAGGATGGCATATTTGTTAAAGTAGAGGGTTAGTAAAAAGGGGGAAGACCCTCAACGAGATGGATTGACAGCTGTTATGGAAGGGGAGCGAGAGAAGAAGAGACAAGGGGCCTCTTCCAGAAAGCTCTTGCAATAGGTGCTGCAACTCACACCGAGTGGACCAATTTTAATCACATGCCCGTCCTCAAACCAATCACCAATCACTGTGGCTGTGTGTGCCTATTGGGCAGATGGGAGTCACATGCATGCCTCTGAAGCTGGGGGTGTCATCAGCACCATCTGACCTGTAAGGACTGAGAGTAGGGAAGGAGAATTGTCTCAGAGCAAAGCAAGTATGGATGATTGATAGTTGTAGCAACAAATGCCAAGCACTAACGAGACTGGAAGGGGGAACAAATCCCTCCTCACAGTCTGGGATTGTTGGCTGCCCTAGAGTTGGGCCCTGACTCATGGCAGCCTCATGTCAAAGGGATAAGACCAATGAGGTCCAGAGGGTTTGCAGTGGCTATTGTTCAGAAGTAGCTTCTTCCTAGCCTGGCTTAGTCTGGAAGCTCTGCTGAAACCTGTTCAGCCTCCCGGTAACTCCGAGCCTCCACTGAAGGGTGGTGGCTTCTCATGAAGTTCATTGGCTGGAAATTGAACCTGGGTCTCCCACATGGAAGGTGAGACTTCTTCCACTGAATCACCACTGCTCCTTCTGTGATTAAACACTGCCCCCAAAACAAAACAAAACATAGTCATCAAGTTGATTCCAACTCAAAGCTGCCCTATAGGACAGAGTAGAAATGCCCCATAGGGTTTCCAAGGCTGTAAATCTTTATGAAAGCAGACTGCCTCATCTTTTTCCCATAGAGCAGCTGATGGGTTCGAACTGCCAACCTTTTGGTTAGCAGCTGAATGCCTTAACCACTGTGATTATCCACCTAATAAATAACTGATATGCACTCACGCTGCTGTGGTGGGGGGGGAGGGAAAGAGGAACGGTGAGCAGATCCTTACTGAATAAGCCAGGGAGCAGTGGGCATCTCTCTGTCCTGCCTCGGTGACCCACTCTCCCCTCCCAAATGAAGTACGGGGCCTGGACAGGACATGGGTCTGGAAGCAAGGCCTGGGCTGGGAGTGGAGGTCACGCTATGCCCTGGGGTCATGGCCCTGGACACTGATGGAATTTTGTCACCTTCTCTCCAGTGGTGGGGGTATCAGGCAGGGCTGCCTGCAGTCTGCCCTGGTGCTGCTGGACTAGGCCTGGGAGTGGCTCCGCAGCCACGGGGGAGTGGCAGGGACAGGGAGCTGAGGTGGGACCGACCCCAGACTAGTAGAATCCTAGATCTGCCCTGGAGGCCACTATGGCCAGAACGCTTGCATTGTTGGATTGAGGTGGGCCTTGAAGAGCCTGGAACAACACAGCCTGTCTAGAGAAGAAGGACCCAGCTGGAAACCATGACAGAGTGGAGCTGCTGGGAGGTACATCTGAGAACTCAAGGATGGCAACCTCCTTGTCCAATTCCAGGAGGGCGAGAAGCCGGTTGAGATGGGCAGGACGGACCCCGCTTGGCCACTGCTCTACCAGCAGGTACAAGTGAAAAGCCATGGGGCCCAGTCCCTCCGAGCTCTGTGCCAGGATTTAACCCACCTCACCTCCATGAGCAGCTGGTGTAGATGAAGCAGGCTTCAAACATTCCCGAGCTGCAGGACTGGGCACGACCACCCGGCCTCTGGCTCCATGGCCTGACCAGCTAGCAGCCTTGCAAGCTGAGCATCAGACGCTCAGCAGAGGAAGCAAAGCCCTGGCCGTGCCTTGCCCATGCACAGCCCCTAGGCGTGAAAGTGAGTTCAGGGTGGCCCAGAATGTGACCCTGAATCAGTGCATCGCTGTGATGAGAAGCTCCTGCCAGTGAGGTAAGTGTGTGAGAGCAGGTGCAGGGCCTGCTGGCCTGGAAGGAGGCGGCTTGGCATCTCCTACCTCTGTAGCTCCCCGGAGGGAAGGCCTGCGGCAGGCCAGGGAGCGGGAGGGTGACCATGTCTTTATGATCGTCTTCTCGTGTAGGAGCTGTCAAGAGGAAGTGCTTCTGGGTCAGTCCCACTTGGCTTTTCCCAGCATCAGTTCCCAACATCCTGTTTTCCATCAGCCCAGCCCCCGTGCGTGTTTTGAGCAGCCTGGGAAGCCGCTGGAGGCCCCAGGGAAGCGTGTGGCCATCGACAAGATGGGCTCCGATTTGGGTTCTCTTGCCATGGAGAGTTGGGGTGTCCTCCAGGGGCTGTTGGCCACACCAGCCCAAGAGGAGGCGGGAAGGCTGCCTGCAGGGGGACCACGGGTGGTAACTCTAGGACGGAGAGTGGAAGGGCCTCACTTGGTGGTGTGCCAAGCGGGAGGGCTGGATGAGGAGGGGCAGATCCTGGAAGTGTGTTTCCTGGGAACCGTTAGCCTGACTCTTCTTGGAAAGGGTCTGGTGGAGTTGCCAGCATCTGGCACATTCCACAGGGCTCTGCAGGCCAGAGGTCAGTTCGAGGGGTCACGCAAGCTGGGAGGGCCCAGGCCTGGGCCTGGCTCAGAGGCTCTCGGGGGTGGGGAGCTGTGTGCAGTCCTGTGAGCGTGCCATTGTGGGCTGCATGCGGCTGCTGTCTCCTAATCGGGCAGTCCCTTCACTCTTGGTCCATCTGCCTCACAGTCATCCCACAGCCTGGAGGGTGGGGTCGTCCTTGCTCATAAATGAGTCACGCGAGGCTAGGGTGGTGAGCTAACGCCCGGGCCTATAGATCTGCAGCCTGGATCCTGTCTCCCTGAACACAAATCTGGCTGCTTCTCACAGCATGTGTGACAGACTGTGGGCAGCTCAGTGCCTGGTACATAGTGGGTGTCGAGTAAATGCCAGGTACCCCTCCCCTGCCTTCCCCCAGACACCCCCTACCCCCATCCCTGGTTATACTCCACACACACTTACGACGACATCCTTTGCATGGTTGCTGAGCCCAGCACTGGGCAGCACTGTTTCTAATAAGCTCGCCCATCTTGTGACTGGCTTTCCAACCCTGCATCCCTGGGAGGCCGTGTGGTGAGTTCTTGCTAATAGCATGTGTGTGGACGTGACCCATGTCATAGCTGACGAGGTTAAAGATGGGTGTGTTGTCCATGGACTGGGCCCCAAGCACCAAGGGAGGCCTGGTCCAGGGTGGACTGAGCCAGGTCTCCCTGTCAGCACCTGCAGGCCACTGGCCAGGAACAAGGACAAGTGAGAACTCAGCTGAGACTGTGTTAGGTCACTGAGCTTCTGGGTTTATCTGTGGCTACAGCCAGCACCGCCCTTAACTGGAAAAGGGGCTATAGAGGTAGAGGCTGATCTCCGCTCCCCATCCTGGGAGCTCACAAACTTCATGAAAGGACAAGGGACCAGAGGAGTGGGGTCCCTTGGGGCTCAGGGAAGAGTTCACGGAGGATTGGCCATGGAGGGAACTTGGGAAGGGGCTCCACCCAGGCAGAGGCATAGGAACCAACACCCAAGAGGCTCTGGGCATGCTGTGGGCTCTGGCCTGTGCGTGCCGATGACCATGGGCTTGGTTTTAGAGATGATGGGAGCCACGGTAGGTTACGGAGCAGAAGCATGACTGATGCTCTGTGCTTAAGGCCGGTCCCCTGGCTCCTGTGTAGGGGTTGCCTGGAGTGGAGATGCTGGATGTGGGAGACCATAGGGATGGTAGGTGATGAGAAAGAACCTCTGAGGGTGGGGCCCCAGGACCTGGAGGCAGTGGAGGGGGCCTGAGGGGGAGGCAGCAGTGTGCAGGGCCTTCCTCCCATCCCCCAGGCTGGCCCTGGATGGGGTGGCACCCTTCATGCTAGTGGGCAGTCTGGGGGAGCAGCAGCAGCATGTTGAGAGACAGGGCTGGGGTGTGTGGATGTGCCGAGTCCGTAGGTCTGGGTGTGGACAGGACGCCGAACTGGGCAGTGGCCCTTTATGTGCTCTGAGGTTGGGGCTGTGCTTTGGCCCAGAGCTCTGTCCTTCTCTTGGGTGTGATCTCAAGCCTGTGACCACCAGGCAGGCACTTTGGGGTGCATGAGGTCTCAGAGGGTCCCCAGAAAGGGGCCCCGTGGCTGCTTTTCAGAGCTGACGAGGGTTTGGGAGGAGTCACCACGAAGTCTGAACAAGGCAGGACCATGAGAGACTGCAGCACATTATGTTCAAAGACTGCCATTTCTGTGTTGCCTTTAAGAACCTATAGAACTGACTCAGCTTTTCTGCACATAAAGGAAATCCGCCTTGCAAATAGGTTTTAAAAAATACATGCTGTGCTCACCATCTGCAGGGGCAGGCTGTGAGTTCAAGTCCAGGATGGGCTGATGTCACAGTGGGCAGGGTACAGGCCAGCCTGGGAGAGCTACCTGGTGGTGGCAGGGAGACTGAGTCATGGGCCATTGCCTCAGGGTCTTCTGGCCTGGAGGTCAAAACTAAGGAGAGATAGATATAACTGAGAAAGATGGGGTTCAGAGCTCCCTCCAGTAGAGCAGACCTCAGAGTAGACAGGCCCCAATGGGGTCCCATTGCCACCATCCGACCCTCTTGTCCTGGTCTCCTTGTTTGCTAGCAGGCTTTGAGGACTCCCTTTCCCATTTCACTGGCTGCAGATGTCAGGGTGGGAACAGGGAGCCATCTCCTGCAGGGAACAGGCAGTTTTCCCACTAGGAAGTTTTCGGAATGGCTACCCCACAGGTCTGAGAAGGCCAGGAAGGCTCTGGGACTGAACGAACTGTCTAACCCGACACAAAATGGGCAGGGGCAGCGTCCTCCAAGCTCCTCTAGCCTCACAGGGGCGGACAGGCTCACCATCAGCAGCCCACGGCGATTCCTGGGGGGCGGAAGTCAGCGAGGCCGCTACCCTCCATCCTTTTCCCCAATTCTGACACCAAACGTCCCTCCCACGGCATCCTGTACTTCTTTGCTGGGTTTGATAATTCGTTGCAATGGCCACACAGAACTCAACAGACAGTACTCATGATTATAGGAATTATTAGGGAAGTCACAGGGTACAATTCAGGTCCAAGAACGGGCTTAGGACAGTCTCCCCACCTCTAGGCACACCTCTCTGGCCCTTGGCCTCTCGGTCTGGCCTTGGTCCTGCTCAGACAAGTTTTACAAAGCTCTTAGCTCTGCCGATAGGTACCCCTAGGTGCACCCCACTCCACCAGCAAGACTCCTGCCCAGAGGCACTTGGCTTTCTTGCTCTGTGGACCAGCAAGCCTGCCGCTCTCGTCCCAGTCTCTCGGTTATGCTGCCGCCACCTCTCTGCCATGTCTCAGTGCAGGGATCCCGGGTCCAAGGACACGCTCCACTCCTGGCTGCTGTCTGTCTTGATAGTGCTGAGATCCCCATTTTTCATTTCTGGG
>NW_006921625.1:8768885-8770678 GCF_000298275.1 Orycteropus afer afer
GTTGGGAATCTTTTTCAGTGGGCTCTGTCTTTGCTGTTGCTTGGCAGATGCAGAGAAATCCCCAGCTAGCCTCCTGGGGCTTGATCACAGTCAACCTACACCTTTTCCAGAAGGACTGCCCCATGCTGTCATGTGCTTTGAACTGACACTGGGCCAGGCAGCTGGCCTCATCCCATTCTCCCCACAGCCCTAAGAGGTGGATGTTCTTGTGCAGATGGGGAGAGTGAGGATTAGCAAGGGCATCTCAGGGCCTAGTGAAAGGGCTCCCCTTAGGCCAGATGCTCCGTGCCAGAAGATTAGGGGTGCATGGCCTTGCACCCTAGCCCCTTGTCCATCTCTCTGACATCATCCCTGCCCCTTCTCTCAGACACACTGTGCTGTAGCCACAGTGAACTCAGGTCCCAGGAGGCACCTATCTGAGAGTGCCCAGCAATACATGCTGCGTCTCTTATGGCATATGGTCAGCTGACATTTGCTGGATGCTTACTCTGTGCCAGGACATGGTGGGCTACAAAAGTAGCCATGGATTCTTCCCCTCCCTAGACCCCCACCTGCCTGCCTTGTTCCTTTGAGAGCCTTCTCACTCTGACTTTGGACTTGACCATGTAACTTGCATTGGCCAATGGCTTATTAGCCAACATGTCTCAAGGAGAGGCTCTTTCTCTCACTGGGGGCCTGGTCCTCTCTTGGCTGCTCTTGGAACTCTGCTCCCATGTGAAGAAGCCTGGGCCAGCCATGGGATGATGAGAGGCCCACAGTCATGTTGCAGCTGTTGCTCCAGCTGACAACTGGCCATCTGCCAGACATGGAGTAAGGCTGTCCTAGATCATCCAACCCCAGCCAACCCACCAGTTGGCCACAGAGGCATGGAGGAGCCCAGCAGAGATGAGCTGGGTCAGCCCGAACCACAGAAACTGTCCAGCTGACCCGCAGAATTGTATGTTGTTTTAAGTTACTCAGTTTTAGGATGGTTTGTTATGCAGCAAGAGCTAACCGATACAAGGCGTTATGTTTCAGTTACTGTTGCTGTGCAATAAATCACACCCCCAAAGTCATTGCTTAATGCGACCATTTTCTCATGCTCATGGATGAGGGAATAGGAACTTGGACAGGATCCAGCAGCATGATGTGTCTCTGACCCATGAGGTCCAGGGCCTCAGCTGGGAAGACTCAAGGGTGGATGACTTGAGGGATTGATGGCTGGGGCTGGAATCATCTGTGGAGTGTTCACTCTCTGTTGGTAATTGATGTGGGCAGTCTGCTGACATCTCAGTTGAGGCCGTCAGTTGGAGCACATGCGTGTGGCCTCTCTATGTGGCTTGAGCTTCCTGACAGCATGATGGCTTCAGGGTTATTGGAGTTATTTAACCCTAAGAGAATGGAGATCCTTATTTTTCATGGATGGGTAAACATCCCAGAAAACACACTTGATGATAATAAAATGTCCATTACATTTGAATTTTAGATAAGTAATAAATAATTTTTTTAGTGTAAGTCCTATACTTAGTACAGAGCAACATATCATATGTGTCCAGCTTGATGAATTTTCACAATAACTGGCACTCAATCAAGAAAAAGAATATTCCAGCCTTCCAGGAAGTCCCTCATGTCCCCTTCCAGTAGGTACCCATGTTCCACCACCCTGAATTCTGACAGTATGCTGGAGCTTTTCCTGTGTTTGAGTACCTGCAAACAAATACGAGTTGGGGGATACATGGAATCACCCAGTTTGTATTCTTCGGTGTCTGGTTTTTGCTCATCCTGGAGCCTATGAGATGCATCCGTGTTGTTGT
>NW_006921625.1:8771293-8772528 GCF_000298275.1 Orycteropus afer afer
GACTGGACAGCACATAACAATAATAAGCAGGTATGTGTGTGTGGTGGTGTTTAATTGTGGTTTTGATTTGCATATCACTGATGTTTCATGAAGCTGTGTGCTTTTTACATACCGAGTGGTCATCTCGACCTCCTTTTTTTGCAAAGTGTCTCTTCCAGCATGTTACCCATGGTTTTATTGGAACTTTTGCCTTTTTCTTGTTTTGTAGGCATGCCTTATATAGTTTGGATACAAGTTATCTGTCAGATATATGTTAAATGTCTTCTTTTGGGGAGAGTTTTGGGGAACAGTTGAGAGAAGAATTTTAGCTAGCTGTGAGTTCTCCAGGCGATTTAAAGGAACTGGGTAGAAAGAGGAGTTTCATAGGGACTGCCATGAATAATGGATTTGATCTCTGTTAATAGCCTTTGAGAGACTGAGTAAAGACCAGAGTTATTTCACTCCTGATGCTGGGCTGTTCTTTGAATACCATATTATTCTCAGACTGGGCCACTTGGGGACCTGAGATATGTACAGATCTTGACACATGGCTCAGACAGATTTCCTTTGTATTGAGCTTATAATGTGTCTTGGGAAATTTAACCTGTGAAAGTTGGAAGCACTTTCAAGAACTTTGTATTTGCTCCAGCACAGACTCTAGACAATTATTTCCACACCCCGAAGACAGAGGTCATCTCTAAAAGAATGGAGATCCTTATATTCCATGGAGGGATAAATACCCCGGAACACACAGTGGTGAGAGTAAAATGTTTAGACTCTGAACATAAGCGGCATCTGAAAGGTGCACTTAATTCATCAATCTATACTGTATGACAGATGATATTTATGACAATTTTTGCTTAGGGTGGGGAGGAGAGTTAAAATCTGTAAGGATTATAAATGCTGTCACACAAAATGCTGCACTCACGGGTCATAGCTGGTGACTTCCTCTTGGTTGTGTTGAATAAATTAATTTCATTGCTACACACATGGCATTAATATGCTTTGATAATTAATTTAGTCCTGGGAGCTGCTTTGGGTGCCAGGTTTTCTTTGGAGGGGAAAATGGCTCCAGGAAAAAGGACACTTGAAGACTACTTTTGAAACCAGATAAAGAATAATGCTTTAATAGGAAACACCAGGCTCACACAACTCTGCCGTAAATGGAAAGATACCCAAGGACTGTTCAGCAGTGGATATTAAAGTCCCGACTCCGCAGGTGCTTCCATGATGGCGGCCTTTTCATTGGGATTTCT
>NW_006921625.1:8773433-8774496 GCF_000298275.1 Orycteropus afer afer
GTACATGGTTTCCCCTGATGTCATTTCATCAATTCACTCAGCCCTGACAGAACATCAGCCCTGTGCCGGGCCCCGGGGCCTGTGGGTGACTGTGTGGGTTGTATGTACATGTGTGCATGTGTATGATGCTTGTGTATGCATGGGTGTATATGTATGGGGGATTGCATGTGGATGCACGTGCATATGTGAAGGTCTATAAGAACATGCATGTGAGGTTGTGACTGTATGAGTGTGTGTGCATAGATAGGAATCTGTGTAAGTATGTGCATGTGTGTGTCTGTATGACTGCAGTGTCTATGTGACTGCAGTGTCTGAGTGTGTGTGCTGTGTCTGTGTGACTGGGATCTGTGTGATGCTGTATGTATGTGAGTGTGTGTGTGCTGTGTCCGTGTGACTGTGGTGTCTGTGTGAGTGTGTGTGTGCTGTGTCCATGTGACTGTAGTTTCTGTGTGACTGTGTGTGTGCGCATGCTGTGTCTGTGTGACTGCAGTGCCTGTGTGCGCTGTGTCCATGTGATGGTGGTGTCTGTGTGAGTGTGTGTGCTGTGTCTGTGTGACTGTGGTGTCTGTGTGACTGTGTGTATGTGAGTATGTGTGCATGCTGTGTCTGTGTGACTGCAGTACCTGTGTGTGCACTATGTCCATGTGATGGTGGTGGCTGTGTGAGTGTGTATGTGCTGTGTCCATGTGACTGTAGTGTCTGTGTGACTGTGTGTGTGCGCATGCTGTGTCTGTGTGACTGCAGTGCCTGTGTGTGCGCCGTGTCCATGTGATGGTGGTGTCTGTGTGAGTGTGTGTGCTGTGTCCGTGTGACTGTGGGGTCTGTGTGACTGTGTGAATGGGGTGTCTTTGTGACTGTGATGGTGTGTGACTGTGTGTATGCTGTGTCCATGTGACTGTGGTGTCTGTGTGACTGCTGTGTCTGTGACTCTGTGTGTGTGTGAGTGTGTGCTGTGTGACTATGGTGTCTGTGTGATTCTGTGTGTGTGTGCCATGTGATTGCAGTGTCTGTGTGACTGTGTATGGAAGTGGTGGGAGAGGAGAGGAGCAGAGGTGTCTGTGTG
>NW_006921625.1:8775451-8778723 GCF_000298275.1 Orycteropus afer afer
TGCCGGTTCAAACCCACCAGCCACTCCTTGGAAGGAAGGTTGGGCAATCTACTTCTGTAGTGAAACCCCCTCGGAAACCCAAGGAGGGGTTGCTATAAGTCGGGTCCGACTGGACAGCATATAACAACAACAACATTTTATGGCTGAAACTGAGGCACTTTTGAGAGAGGAATTAAAAATAATGAAAACTCTCTGTATTTTGCAACTATTCGCAGTTAGTTCTCATTCTTTGTGGTTGTTCTTTCTATAAAGTCACTGTGAACACTGAATTAGCGAATACCAAACGTCAGCTGGGAACATGCATGTCAGGTGACTCACATTTTTCTGCTGCTTTGCACGTGTGCATGCATGAGTGCAGAAGAGCTGGCAGTATCGATTTTGGGGTACAAATCAATTTTAGTAAGTAGGTGAATTCACAATACAGAATTTGTGAATAATGAAGGTTGAACGTATTTCTTGACTGCAAATTGGTTTTATTATATTGGTTCTATAAATTGTTCCATGCAAAACTAATTACAAAATTACTTTTCCTAAAAAAGAAAAATAAAATATTCATTTATAATAAAGTAATTGTGTTTTTATTTCCTTGTTTATGTTGATTTCCTGGATATAAAAAATAGCAAAAGCAAAATAATCATGTACTTTAATTAATCTCTTAGCTGTACTTAGCTCTAAAATTTGTCAATGATATTGAAATGTGTTTTTCAATATGGTCTCACCATTTTTATTTTTTCATAAGATTTGCTATCATCTTCTTCAAAGGAGTGTATGTGGTTAGTGTGCTTGAAGTTATTGACATCTTTGATGGACTCTTTACTATAAACCATAGTATTTTTAATGGGAAAATATTCTCTATGAGTGTGGGGGTACCTGGCCAGCTCGGGACAAGTGAAAGATGTTCTTAATGCTAATTCTTTGCCGTAAAATGTGAACTCTTCTAGCCTTAAAATCAACTCACTCCTGGAGTCAATCCCGACTCATAGAGACCCCTCCCTGGGTTTCCGAGGCGGTATCACTACGGGAGTGGATTGTTCACTCTTCCTTCCGAGGAGTGGCTGGTGGGTTTGAACTGCCAGCCTTCAGGTGAGTAGTCACATGCCTTAGTGTATTTCAATGGCTTTTCTCTCCTTCCAGAGTACTTTTCTTAACGAATGTTTTTGTAAGACAAAATTCACCAACTAAGTTGTCTCTCTATATTAGTCTTTTGAAAATTTCACTAAATTTACATGCTGCAAATTTATAAGCCTTCTGTTTCGTGCCCTTCTGTGACAGAATATAGTTTTTTCTAATTATCCATCCAAGTGTCCTTCCCACAAATTGAGATATTCCAAGTCTGAGAATTCCATTCTTTAGTATCTCAATATAGAACTCTCAGGGTTTAATGTATTAACTTTCTCCCCCATATGTTAGGAATAAATTCCAATGTCTGTTGGGTTGCAAGCTTTGTTCCCATTAAATCCAGTTCTCTCAAAACTTCAAAAACTGAAGATTTATGTATTCAATAATTTGATCAATGGTTTCCAAGTTTTTTAACAGCATGCGCCCAAGCTTTAGAGACTCATTTATAAAAAAAGTTCAATATCATTGTGGGATACTTAGGCTGGCTTGAAAAGCTCAAACTTTTCTAAAATCCAATAGACAGAAGCAGTGAAGAGAGAATTCACATTAAGCCACGTTGTTATATTTTTCATAAGCTTTGTACAATTTTTTTTTTTAATTGTTTGGCTATAAAATTGTTATCGAGTCAATTTCAACTCATAGTGACCCTATATGACAGAGTAGAACTGCCCCACGGGGTTTCCAAGACTGTAATCTTTATGGGAGTGGATTACCAGGTGTTTTCTTTCATGGAGCCTCCACTGGGTTTGAACCGTTAACCTTTCAGTTGGCAGCCAGCATTTAATCATTAGGCCATCAGGGCTCCTTTTAGCTACACTATCAACATATACTTACTAATTTTTAAAGGTCATTAATTACAGCTTTTACTTAAGTTGGCAAATATCACAGCTTATTTGGATGCAGTTAGGAACCATAGGAGTACCACAATTAGAGTAAAATAACACACAAAATAAAAAAGTAAAATAATTAAAATAAAGAATAAATAAAAGTAAAAAAAAAAAAAAAACAAAAAATAAAGAAATTAATAGTAAATGAATGCATTTCTGTCTTAGAGGAGTAAATATGTATTTTGTAGAAATGTATTTAGTAAAAATACAAAAGATATGTAGTTTATCACCATGACATTGTACACCGGCAAAAGTTGCATTTGTGTTACCATTGCAATAACGAAGACTTTTAGTTTTAATCTCAAACTTTTAAACTGAATTTGCAGTAGTTTTATGAGTGTCACATGATTCCAATCAATAAAATAAACTTCAGAAGGCTTTATTTTGATTCCATGATTTAGATGCAAAACCTGAAACATTATCAGAATTAATTACGTGTCTATTTGAAAAATCCAGTGACTATGAAATAAAGCTGCATCCTTTAACCATTTGTTTCGTTTTTCTCACTGAGCCAGCATGTGAACAGTGATAGCTTCACTTTTTGTATATTCACAAGACAGTTTGGAATAGAATATGAATAAAAATTAGAGTCCCACTTTCGGTTAGAATGGAGGAAATGGTAAATGAGTGTCTCTCTTGCTGAAACATTAAAAACAAAAAGCAAAAAACACTGAATTAAAAAAGAAAAAACAACTTATTATTTTTTTTCTTTAAAGTCATTGCAAAGCTGTGGATACAGAGAAGTCTTTATTCCAGAGAGAAAGACCAACGTTTCTTGGATGAACAAAGACCAATGGCTGATTTCATACCAGATTGAGGTGATTTACAAAGCGTCTGGGTGGGCAGAGGGTGGGTTTGCTGTAGCCGAAGAGCTTTTGCAGGAATAAATACGCCAAACTTTAAATGCCCATATGGGCTGGCATGACAGATCAGAATTTGGAAGAGCTCAAATGCAAAACTAATTCCACTTGCCTGCCAGGCAGCTGAGTGAAAGAATGGCTGAGGGCGTGGCTGGAAAACCAGCCACCTCCCAGTCGCCTGCTGCCTGGTCCCAAAGCTGTGCTGGGACCGCAGCTTTGATTTCTTTCTCAAATGCTTTGGAGCCTAGAGGAAACCGAAAGGAATTTAACTTGCAACCTAGCTACAACCTAACTCAATTCCTGATTGGGTCAAGTGGATCACCTCCTTAGTCTTGCTGCCTGAGAAAGGAATGGGCTTACCCTCTGGGGTGAGAAACACACCCATCCCCATTCCTGCTCTTCTTTA
>NW_006921625.1:8779378-8779897 GCF_000298275.1 Orycteropus afer afer
TGGTCATGGCTACATTACCCTTTACAAATATATTTCTGGATTCATTTTGCTAACATTTTGTTTAGGATTTTTGCATCAGTATTCATGAGGAGTATTGGTGTGTAATTAATTTTCTTGCAATGTCTTTGTCAGTTTCTCACATTAGTATTCTTTCTTCCTCAGGTGTTTGGTAGATGTCATCATGGAGCCAATTGGACCTGAAATCTTCTTTGAGGAAAGTTTTAAATTCTCTGGAGACTACCCTGAGAGAATATTTTTCAGAAAGGATGTTTTGGGTGCAAATTTCTGAAGTATTTTTTTTTCATTTCTGAAAATGTGCATTTTGCCCTTACATTTATTTAATAGTTTTTTTTTTTTTTAATATATAGAATTATAACTTGAATGCTTCGTTCCTTTAATGAGAACCTTGGAGGATCAATCTATTGTTTTCTGGTTTCTAGTGTTGCTAATGAGAAGTCAGATGGCAAGATAGTTGTAATTCCTTCGCAGATAACTTGTTTCTCCTGTCTGGAAGCTTTC
>NW_006921625.1:8780207-8782278 GCF_000298275.1 Orycteropus afer afer
TCTAATTTAGGCATTTTCTCCATTTTATTTTTTTCTGGATTCCTAGCAAATGGATACGTAACTTCTTAGATTGATCTTGTGTGTTCCATATATTTTTCCTTCACATTTTCCTCTTTAGATATATATTCTGAGAAATTCCCTCAACTTTCAGTTTTTCTTCTGTGTGATTTTTATTTTAGCAATCACATTTCCAAGACCTTTTTGTCTTCTCTGAATGCTCTGTTTTAAACTTGTCCCGTTCTCTGATTAGGGACTTATCTCCTTGAATTTCTCTAAGGCCACCAGCTCCTTCTGTTCTTTAGTTTTGTTCATCCATTCGATTCGGTTCTTACGTTTATGGGCCTGGTGCTCTTTAACACCTTGCTGGGCTGTCCACATTCGTGAAGGAGAACTAGGGTGATGGACGGTTAGGGCAGGGTTTCTTAACTGCTGGGACAGGTGCATTTCCCCAGACCTTTCTCTCCAGAGCAGGTGCTTCCGAGGGCTCTTGGTATGTGGCTAGAGCACACATTGGTGTGATCAGGCAGGGAGCTGTGAGCTCAGGCGAGCCTCCGAGGGTCAAGAGGAGAAAGGTCTTCTGAGGGGTAAGGCCCATGAAAGAACCCAGCCCTGCCCAGGCAGATTATCCGCCTCCGTTACAGTCTAGTTTCTACTTTTAATCTGAGTGAAGAACCACGGCCACCGCTTGCTGGGCATTTGCAGGTGTGGGCAGTGGGGTGGGGTGGGCCTGAGGCAGTGGTCCATCGACTGGTCCTGCATTACTCCCTGGCATCTGCCCGCCTCCCTCCTGCTCTCTGCACCGGCTGACTTGTGTTTGAAGCCCCTGGGCTCTGCCGGAAAATGGCTTTATCTCGGCTGTGGCATTGGTGTGCGTTTGGGCCCCTGCCTCCTTCTTTCTGCTTATCCATTGGCACAGTCCGGTCCGTGCTCTGTCTTTCACTGAGTCGTCAGAACTTCTGAGCCCTCTTGCACGCTCCCCTTCCCAGAGGTGATCTGATTTATCCCTCCTGTCCACTTTGCTGTCATTTCAATGGGATCTGGGCAAGGAGAGATGACAAATACCAGGGCCCGTTAAGCCATCGGAAGCATCAGTAAAAAGGAGACTCGCAGGGAGGTTAATTCACAGCCTTCTTCCGAGTCGGTGTAGGGATGGTACATTTTCGTCATGGGAGGCTGGGCTCAGAGCTGGAGGAGGCGTGGTCGGAGCTGAAGTGAAGAACCTCATGATTCTGAAATGGCTCACACAATGGCCTCGTGAGGGAAAAGATGTGGGGGCTTGAGAGGGTCATGCTGGAAGAATGGTTAGGATTTGTGGGGTGAATGGAGAGGGACCTTTATAGAAACAGCTTTGTGTTTCTGTGTGTGTGCGCGTGCGTGTGAGCACGTGGGCTGGACAGATGCGTATCTACAGAAAATAACACTCAGGGCTAGCACTGTCCAAGCCTCTGACTCCAACCACTCAGGTAACTATACCATGATAGTAGCGCAAAAATGCAAGTCAAGTGGATCCATCTTTTCCTTAACACGTGACGGCACTGCATGACGAGGACACCTGCCGCTTCCTTGCCTTCAGTGAGGAGGATGCCTATGATGGGCTCACAGGCACCTTCTTCAGGTTCTTCTCTTCTACACTTACCAGAGCCGGGCGACACTGTCTGCCTTGACCCACGCCAACCACACCAAACTCATGGGTGTCGAGTTGATTGAGTCACAATGACTCCTCCTTGGGTTTCTGAGGAGGTATCACTACGGAAGTAGGTGGCCCAACCCTTCCGAGGAGTGGCTGCTGGGTTTGATACCATGTGCGGATACCATGTGCTGAAGAGGTTGAGGGCCACAGGGCTGGAGGCTGGCGGGTGCCTCTGCTCCTGCGGCCCCCACCACAGCTGGGCCGGCTGGATGCAGGGCTGGGGTTGCTGGTTGGATTGAGGGCCAGCGGTGGAGGGGATGGAGTGGCTGGCAGTGCTGTGGAGGAGCCTATGCTCTGGACAGTGTCTTACGCCTGCAGCCATCTGTCCCAGGGCCACTGGAGGAGCCGAGAACCCAAACCCCTTACTGCTCAGCTTTGCAT
>NW_006921625.1:8782538-8788946 GCF_000298275.1 Orycteropus afer afer
CAGTGTGTGCACATTATGTGTGTCTGTGAGTGTGTGTGAGTCCATGGGTGTGTCAATTAGTGTGTGTTTGTATGTAGGGGTGTGTCAGTGTGTGTGTGTGTACATTTATGTGTGTGTCTGAATCTGTGAGTGCCTGTGTGTGTCCATTTGTATTTGTGTGTGTGTGTGTGTGAGTCCATGGGTGTCAGTGTGTGTGTTTGAGTCTGTGAGGGCCTGTGTGTGTCCATTTGTGTGAGTGTGTATCTGTGAGTCCTTGGATGTCAGTGTGTGTGTGTGTGTGTCTGGATCTGTGAGGGCCTGTGTGTGTGCGTTTGTGTGTGTGTCTGTGTGTCCATGGGTGTCAGTGTGTGTGTGTCTGAGTCTGTGAGGGCCTGTGTGTGTCCATTTGTGTGTGTGTATGTGTGTCTGAGTCTGTGAAGCCCTGTGTGTGCCGTTTCTCTAAGACCCTGAAAAAGGCCTGACACTGCTAAGAGCCCTTATTGACTGTCATGTCCCTTGCAGGCCTGTGCTGAGGGCGTTGCCTCCTGACCCACGTGAATCGTCATTCCACACTTGTGAGGGGCCACCTCTATCAGCCCCGCTTCTGGGTGAGGAGTGAGCTCCGGAGGCCACCTGATTAGCAAGGGACCTACCTGGACTCCCAACCCAGCCGTCTGACTCCAGAGCCAAGGTGCACAGCCACCCATGAGCCCCAGCAGTATTCCCTGCCCCTCAGGAAGCACCCAGGTCCACACTCCACTCTCGGCATCTGCCTTGGCTGTGTCCTCCTCCCAGAGCCTCCCTGGCCCGCAGGGCACCCGCACCGATCCACAGATGCAGCTGAGTGCCTCCTGGGTGCCACGGACCTGAGATGACCACGTGAGCAAAAGCCTTTGGCAGGCCTCATGCAGGTGAGATTTACTGCCCTGCTGAGCCAGGGACTTCTGCAGTCGGCAAGAGATGCTCTCTGGATTACAGGGGTGGCCTGGTGGTGGGCCAGGCCTCATGTCCCTCACAGTGGGTCCACCTGTGCCAACAGGCGAGACATAGAGACCCACTGATTCCAAAATGTCACTCGGCTGCTGAAATATGCTGCTTTAAAGGAATCTGAGAGAGTGGTTTATTGTCAAGGTGTTTCGAATAGAACTAGGCCCCACATCAAACTTACTCCAGCTTCTCTCTATCCACCTCCAAGCAGAGTATTTGCATTGGTTCTGCAGACACACAGGGAACCAGGCCTCTCGAGCCCTGCAACAAACTCCATCCACTTCTTTGTTGATTATTACTAAACCCATATATTAATGAATCACAGCTCAGGGAGATGCATGGGACTGCCCTTTAATGGAAGGCTTCTGCCTGCCATGCTGGAGCCAATCTTCCTGTGGGTCCTGGGCCCTGGCAGGCAGGTTCATCATCAGCCCAGAGCTGTAGGAGAAGAAATTGCCTGGGTCAGAGCCAAGGGCAGGCGAGGTCATGGGGGGGGCCCCCAAGGAGGGCTGCTGTCCAGTGCGCACAGAATCCAGTTTCTAGACATCGGCCTTTGAGAAGCAGGAAGTAGCTTTATTTATGTGGCGCTAGATGGGGAGCCAGGGGGAAGACGTCCTCAGATCTGACACCCCGAAGTAAGTGTGACTTACAGCTTTGTGAGGTTTGAAGAGGGAGGTTACACAGACTCACTGAAATTCTAGGGGACCCGCATAAGGATTTTTATGGTGGTGCAAGTGTGCGCACAGCGGCCATCCATCGCATGTTCTAAAAATGACAGCCTTAGCATGATCAGCAGGGAAACTTCTGCAGGGAATACGTGACTAGGTCATCTGAGGACAAGGCTGGAGTCTTTGTGCACGCTCTGTGGGCCAAGCTGGTAGGAGCCGGTGTACTCTCCTCTCCTGCTTGCAACTGCTGCTTTCAAAAAAGAAACAAAGGAAGTTACCAGGGAAAGTTACTAATCACAAAAGCTGTGGGGGCATTGGCCAGTTACAGAGTGCCCATCAAGTCCCCTCCTCTCTCTGCTTGCCTCAAGCCAGCTCTGACACATGGCAACCTCACGTGCATCACAGTAGAACTGATCTCCAAAGGGTGGCAATAGCTGACTCCCAAAGTAGACTGCCAGGCTCTCCTTCTGAGGTGCCTCTGGGTCGACTTGAGCCTGGAGCCTTCTGGCCACCAGTTAGATGTGTTAACTGGGTTACCTGGGTCAGCAGGCCCCCGAAAAGACTCCTCTCGGGGTCTCCAGGGCTCTCCGTGGCCCACAGGCTGTGTTAGGGTTGGCTGGGGTGGTCAGGGAGCATCAGGGCCCAGTGAGGGGAGGAGCCCCCAGCTCCTGGGTCCCCGCCTCCTCCGCCTCCCACCTCCCTCTCCACCTGAGGAGGTGAGGCACTTCCGACAGAATAACAAGGGTGCTGGCGTCCAGGGCTGGGGAGCAGGGTACCATTCCCCTCAGCCTCAGATGGGGCGGAATTACTGGAAATGGAGACAAGCCGTTTCACTTCAAACATTATTTATAGGCATTTAAAGAAACATGACATTTCCTGTTTATCTGGTCAGTGGAATTCAGGCTTTGGAGGGGTTTTTTGAGGGCTGGATGGCAGTGCTTTGAGAGAGAGCATCCCTGGTCGTTGGAATTCAGGGTTTGGAAGGATTTTATTAATGCTGAGCCTTGAGAGAAAGCGTCCCTGTTAGAAAAGAATTTAAGTCCTCTGAGGTACTGGGAAGGAAACCTAGTGGTGCAGTGTTTAGTGCCTCGCTTTTAACCAAGAGGTCAGCGGTTCGGACTCAACAACCACTCTGTGGGAGAAAGACGTGGCAGTCTGCTTCCATGTAGACTACAGCCTTGGACACGCTATAGAGTCACTGTGGGTCGGAATCCACTCAATGACAATACGTTTGGTTTTGGTTTTGGAGTTGTTGAGCATCTCCTCAGTGCAGGCATGGCTAGCAGCTCCCTGGCTGGCCCCATACCTCTCACCCCATCTGGCTTGGGTCCTGGGGCAGGAGCCAGGTCAAAGCCATCGTGCACCCTAGCATTGGGCCTGGCCATCACGTGCCCAGCCAGTTGTGCTGAAAGAGGCGAGGATCCAGCGGGGGGTCTGAGTGGAGTACACGTGGCTTCGGACAAACTTCAGGGTAGAGGAGTCCACTGGATGGGGGGCACTCAGTGAGGCCCCTGTCATTGTGGAAGGGCCCTCTGGCTCCCTCCCTGACAGCCCAGAGGCTACAACAATCCCCTCGCCCAGTATCACTGGGTCCTCAGCCATATAATCATTGGACCCTCAATTTAATAGCATCTTAAATTTTGAACACAGGAGCCCTTCTTTAAATGAACCCAGAAGATGAGTGCAATATTCAAGACGGATCAGGACGAGCTACTCGGGGCCCAGGTGACAGGAGCGCACCATCGCCTGCTCCAGGCCCCTGTGGGCTTCCTCCCTGTGGGCGAGCCTGTCCCCAGAGTGGCAAGCACAGAGGTGAGCTGGGCAGTGCTTTCAAGATGCTGAACTACACACAGATGAAGTCACACAGGGCACATTCTTTTATGCACACTTACTCCTCTATCCCCACAACAGCTCTAGAGGTAGGCTTTACTATTCTCATTTTACAGATGAGGAAGCTGAGGCTCAGGGAGGTTAAGCAACTTCCTCAAGGTCACACAGCCAGGAAGTGATAGAGCTAGAACGGGAACTCAGGCCGTCTTGCTGTGAAGTGTAAGCTCCTGAACACCACACGGTCAGCCTGCCTCCAAGCCCAGTAATGCTTTGCTACATTTTCCCCCCTTTTTTCTGGCTTAGTATCAGTGGATTCTGAGAGCAAATCCTTCTAACCCCAAACCAACAGACTATCCCACCCAACAGGCTCCTCTGGGGACCTCCTCAGTGCAGGCTCTGGGCTGGTCACTGAAACAGAGAATTCAGAGCCCGTCCCTGCACTACAGGGCACAGGTGGGCACCCAGGGGAGGTGGCAGCCAGGCCTGTATGCCCCACACGAGGCCCGATGGTTTCCGGTCTAGCTCCTGAGGCGCTTCCACACCCACGAGGCAGAAGCCTCAGCTGACTTCCTCCTCCCTGTTGCCCACCCACCCTTCTGCCCCTGCCCCACAGCTAGCTAAAGGGCTCCGTCTAGGGGGTGAGGTGGGGGGGCAGCTGCAGGTGACCTGGCAACACATGACCTTTTGCTTTCTGAAACCCAAATCACCCACCAACCCACCATCCAGGGACAACCGCCTTCATTTTGTGGTGTGTGTCCTCCATTCCTCTGTCCGCCTGTCAGCAACTGCAGCTACATCATCCTGAGTCACAGCTGCAGTCCAGGGCCAGTAGCCCCACATCTGGGGGACAGAACAGCGGTGGCTATGGCTGACTGCATCAGTTCCCAGTCGGTGGGAAGAAGGATGCTCTGGGGGCCCGCCGGCCCAGGTGAAGCACAGCTGCCCCACCTCCATCTGCTTCTAGGGGCCGCGCAGGCTGGCAGGGGCCGCTGCTTCGTAAGCATCTTAGGCGCTCTTTTCATTCTTCCCACCAGCACTTAGCCTGTTCCAGCCTGAAGCTGAAAGCTCGAGAACCTCGGCTCTCTGAAAGTAGACAGACGGTCGTTTGGGGGAATGTATCTCCACTTTAAGATGGCTTGTAACCATGCAGATACGTGGAGAGTTTGTTTGCCTTTCAACACACATTCTAGGGGAGAGTTGACCCCAGTCATGCCCAGGGGTGTTGTCAGGAGGAAATGTGCTCACTGCCTGCAGTCAGGGTCCTTCGCCGTCACCTGGTCCCCACCTTGCTTCCCAGCCCAGGTTCTCTCAACACTAACCAAAAAACCAATCTCACCGCCATTGAGTTGATTCTGGCTCATAGCGACCCCCACTGGGTTTCCAAGGCTACACATCTTTACAGAAGCAGATTGCCTCATCTTTTCTCCTCAGAGTGGCTGGTGGGTTCAAACCACTGGCCTTTTGGCTAGTAGCCAAATACCTTAACCCTAGACCCCCAGAGCTCCTTCCAGCACTCACAGTGCCGCCTCAAATCACTGCTCAAATATGTACTGTGCTATCCTGCTCCCTGTTCTTGGGCAGACTGTTCCTGCTCTCTGAAATGCTGTTCCACCTGCAGTCCCCTGTCCATACCCTCTATCTGGCCCATCTCAGGGGCCACTGTCTCCAGGAAGCCTTCCTGAATTGCCCTTCTTTCACACACACTGCTTGTTCCCTGTGATTCCTCTCAACTTGGTAGATGAGTCCCCCAGGGTAGAGATTGCAACCCTGTCCCTGCATGGAACTGGGTGACAGGTGGCTAGACACTGGCCATCGTCTCAGCAGGTGACAGCGGGCTTGGCAGCGAGGGGCTGAGACGTGTCTGAGCACTGAGGCCAGACAGCAAGTAGCTGTCAGGCCACCCTGATGGGATAAGCCATGCTGGAAGGACAGCGACCCCTCTGGGTTTGCATCTCCTCTGTTCATTTAAGGGGCAATGACTCAGGCTCCTCAGGTGCTCTTGCTCCATGTCCCCTGGGCAGAAGGCTGACCTCAGGACAAGCTTCATTACACGGGACGCTGATATGCCAGCTTCCAGGAAGGTGGTCTTGGTTGCATTTTCCTGCTTGCCACGTGGGGAGAGTTCTGGGGAGACACAGACTGGGAAATCTTGGATCTTGTGACTGCGTGGATGTGTGTTCAGGGTCTTAGACCTGGGGGTAATCATCAGAGACCTCCCCTCAGTCCCCAGATGATCCACTGAGACTACAGCGAGACACTGTTCCGAGGGCACCAGTCCCTACAAGACAACAGGGAAAAGATGGCTTCTCACCTCATGAGCCTGGAAAAGCCCTTTTGTGGAGATCCCACTGGCCAATAACTAATGCTTCAAAGACCCTGGAGAAGTCCTGCAGGAGAGTCACTCCCCTGCCTTTATTTAAGCTGAGGATCAGCAAACTCTCTGTAAAGGGCCAGATGGTGAGTGTTTGAGGCTTTGCAGGCCAGATGCGCTCAGTTGCAACTACTCAACTCTGACGTTTTGGTGTGGGAGCTGTCTATGACAGTGTCCAAATCAATGTTTCGATAAAACTTTATAAAAACAGCACTGGGCTGGATTTGGCCTGGGGGCCAGAGTGTGCTGCCCCCTGATTTAAACCATCATTGCCCTCTTTCCCTGCTCCCTCCTTCCTTCTGACGGTACAGTGGGTTAGGGTCCCAGTTAAGTGCTAACAGTGTGGGGGCTCTCGGGTCAGAGCAGTATTGCTTCATGCATGGGCTCTGCCCTGAGCTCCTGCACTGTTCAGACGCTGTCCGCAGCATGGCCAAAGGCCAGGGTGTGCTATTCCCGTGGCAGCGACATGCGGTGGGCCGTCCACAAAGCCCTGTAGATAGTACTCACTCGGGCAGCAGGTCTGCAATTATCCAATTCTTGACAAATTTTGAGCATTTTGAAAGGGGGATTTTT
>NW_006921625.1:8790651-8799767 GCF_000298275.1 Orycteropus afer afer
ACAATAGCTTTGGGAGAACTTTCATGTAGGCATATATAGATCTGCCTCACTGTTTGTTTTTGTTTTCTTTTGTGTGTTAAAATGTGTAATTATGACTATTTTCCAACATATACAAAATGAGAGAGAATAGTACAGCAAGCCCCTAGAAAGCACCCCCATTCAACAATTGTCAAGACTTGGCTGTTTCCTTTCTCTGTCCACTGAAGAATTTTACAGCAAATCCAAGACACCATGTCGCATCATTTCTCCATAATTCAACGGCCATTTCTAATTAGTCCATAATTCAGTCCATAGCCAAATTTCCCTGATGACTTAAAAATACACACTTTCATGTTTAACTGGGGTCCTGGGGGTACAAACCATTGACTAGGCTGCTACCCAGAAAGTTGGTGGTTCAAACCCACCCACAGGCTCTTTGGGAGAAAGGCCTGGCCGTCCACTTCTGGAAAACCAGCTGTAGAAGACCCTCTGCAGCAAGTTCTCTGAACACGTGGGCTCGCCTTGAGGCAGAGTCGGCGGCAACCGGCAACGCTTCATTTTTAACAGGGGCGTTCTAGAAGGTCTGTGTCTGAGCCCAGCGACTCTTAACCATACCCCTCCACTGAAAGGCAGGCGGCATTGGGGTTGGAGCACGGACTTCAGAGCCAGTCTGTGTTCTCAGTGGCCTGATTTTGTTCACTGGTAGAATGGGGATAACGCACTTCACAGAATATCAAATGAGATAATGTGTGTGAATCACTTAGCATGGCTCCTGGAACATGTATGTGCTCACGCAATGGAGCTACTTGTGTTGTTGCTGCCATTCAGTGTAGTTTTCAGAAAGACTCTCCAACGGTGGGCGTCCAGGCATCACAGAGGCTGGTGGGGAGCAAAGAAAGGGCTCTAGCACCTGTGCTCCCATCACGGTGTGTAGAGGGGCGCCATCCTCCTGGGGTATCCATGCCAGCCCCCTGGTTACTCTGTCTTGGGCAAAAGTGAGCTGCTATTCACTTAAGTAAAAAGTGATCAACTCTGCCTGGAGGGGCGGGACTCTTTCTGGAGCTCAGGGGCATGTCTTTGAGATTGTTTTTTGGCGTTTCCACCCTGCTAATCTGCTCGCTCTCTCCTTGGTAATTCAGTAAGTGGTTACTTGGGACAATGACAGGCAAATGGGACCAGATGGGAGGATGGAGCCTGAGGGGACAAGCATTGACTGAGATCGATTCTTCCTGATTGGGTTCAGAGCCAACAACCTTTTAGACTGGGTGGGAGGCATTGGAGGCTGAGGCTGAAGGAAATGCAGCACTGTCTAGTTTAACCTGCACCATTTGACTGCCTGGGAAATGGAGGCTTAGAGAGAGAGAGAGAGAGAGGACAGGAGAAGAGAGGGGAGGGGAGGAGGGGAGGGCAAGGGAGGGAGGGGCAGGGAGGGGAGGGGAGGGAAGGGGAACCAAGACTGGGAGACATTTGGAAGGGCTTTGAGTATCTATCTATCTTCAGATGGACTTGGAAATCTCTGGAAATGTCCCTTGGAGTTTAACTGGGCAGGAGGTGACAAGTTTGCAGGGAAAAGGGCTTGCACATCTGAGACCTGTGTTGAAATCCCACTCTCACTGGCTGAGTGACCTTGAGCAAGGCTTTTCCCATTTCTGCAGGGGAGTCTTCCAGAGTATAGAGAATATCAGTGCCTACTTCCCAGAGCTGTGGGGAAGTGAGTGGGATGATGCAAACCCAAACACCTGACCCAGTACATCTTTAAACAACCCTTTTCTCTTTCCCACCGTGTTTACCTTCTCTTTATCCTACCCTTGGCTTTTTCTGAGCCAGTGCATGCTCCAAAACCAAACCAAATTCATTGCCGTCAAGTCGTTTCCGACTCATAGTAACACCTCCTTGGGTGTCCAAGGTGGTATCTCTACAGAAGTAGATTGCCCAGTCTTTCTTCTGAGGAGTGACTGGGGGGTTAGCAGTCAAGTGCCTTAGGCACGGTGCCACCAGATGCTGGGAACCCCAAATGGACACCATTGTGTGACACAATCTCTAGAGTAGTTGACCCTCCTCTCGCATGCCTGGGACAGGGGGCTCTACTTCTTCGTGGAGCTGGTCCAGTGTCCCCACCCACCTGCCGGCTGCCTACATACAGGAGAGACGGCCCTCTCCTGTCTTCTGGCCATGGGTCCTCACATCCAACAGAGATGGGGAGCAACTACACTCTCCCCATCTCTCCTCCGTGGTTGGCTGCTGGTTCTGAGGTGACAAACAACAAGAAATGTTCCTTTCTGTCCTGGATGAATCACCCAGCTCAGCTGCCTGGCTGTTCCCACTGACCATGCCCCAGGGGTTTGGAAGCTCTTCTTGTGAACAGAGGAAGCCAAGGAGGCCAGCGTAGCAGGGAGAGTGGCCTGGTTATACCAAGGCTGCTGTGTGTCCCACGAGCCACACCCTGTTGAGGTGACCTTCCCTGACTCCCTTTCCCTGACAGAGCACCAGTCGACAGGCCCGAGCCGGCGGACCGGACGGTCTTTGCCAGCGTTTTCTTGCCAGCCATGGGAGGGTTGGTGTCAGGTCTGTGGTTCCCAGGCCATCTCCTTGGTTCTCGCTGTCTCTGAAAACACAGCCAACTGGGATTTTCCATCCACTCAGGCTTGCCAGGGAAGTGTTACATGGTGCTAACAAATCGCATGCAGTAAATACAGACGAGCTTCTATTCTTTTTAAAATTTCTCCTCATGGAGCCAACATGAGTGGGTATCGTGGATAACACAGAATGTGGTAGGATCCCAGCCCTGCCCCTTTCTTACTGGCTGTGTGACAGTTCACTGGCCCCTCAAGTCTCAGGCTACTCAGAGGCAGTTCAGAGGGAGCAAGACCTGCTGAAGGAGCCCTGGTGCCACAGTGGGTAAGTGCTCAGCTGCTAAGCAAAAGGCCAACAGTTCGAACCCACCAGCCGCTCCCCAGGAGAAAGAAGAGGCAATCTATTTCCATAAAGATGACAGCCTTGGAAACCATATGGGGCATTTCTGCTCTGTCCTCTAGAGGAACTATGAGTCAGAATTGACTCAACAGCAGTGGGTTTAATGCCTGCTGGGGCTGCTTGAGTGGCACACACAGTTAATCGCTCAGCTACTAACCAAAAAGTTGAAGGTTCAAATTCATGCAGAGGCACTTTGGAAGAAAAGTCTGGTGATCTATTTGCAAAAAAACAGCCATTAGAGCTCTGGTAGCATAGTGTCTAAAGCACTTGACTGCTAACCAGACGGCTGGTGGTTCAAACCCACTAGCCATTCCTCGGAAGGAAGGTTGGGCAATCTACTTCCATAGTGATATTGCCTTGGAAACCCAAGGAGGGGTTGCTATGAGTCGAGGCAGACTCAACGACACATAACAACAACAACAACAGCTATTAGTAACTCTGTGGCACATGGCTCTCGACTCTGACTCACGTGGGTCACAGTGAGTCGGAGTTGGCTTGACATCATTAAAATGAAAGACTCATGCTGTGGAGACATGAACACCTCACAGGGATGTGTTCAGACCCCAGGAAGCCCCCAGTGAAAGCCCCTCAAACTGACCTTCTCTACCTGCTGAACCTCAGCTCCAACACTGGGACATACAGGCCATGTTGTGCTGTTATGCGCATAGAAGAAAGCACCCCTGTGGGGAGACACAGCCCTGTGAGCTTGGCAGACAGATATGCCTTGGTGTCATTTAGAAAAAGATGCCCCAAACCCAGTGTGGTGGTTATGTTTGTGTGTCAACTTGGCTGGGCCTGGTTGAGTGGCTGGGCAGCTGGTGGTAGTTATTCCCCATGATGAGACTGGCAATCAACTCCATGGTGGGATCTACCACAAGCAGCTGAGTAGCTGCCTTTGGGATGGGGTCTGCTTCCTGTATTTAAGGAGAAGCCTTGGGATTGGTCTCTAGCCTACGGCATGCTTGGACTCTACATGTAGCTGTGTCGTTGCTCAGCAGCCTGCCATGCTCTGCCGACCTTGGGACTTACAATGGACTTAAGTTAATGGCCTGCCGTGTGGTTTGGTAACATTGGGACTGTGCCTTTTTCCTTGTCAACCTTGGGGCTTCTCAGCTTCAGCAGTCAGCAGCTGTCTGAGTGAAGAAACGCCTCTAGCTCCAGGGGGCCGGGAGCAGGAGGCAGAGCTGGACCTCAAGGTTGAGGGGCTTTCACCCAGCCCCTAGAGCCTGGCACTTTGAACTTGGACTTAAAGAGTAAACTCCTGTTTGTTAAGGCCATCCCATTTATGGTATATTCCTGTCAGAGCGGCACTAGGGAACCAGAACACCCAGAGAGAAAGAACCCCCAGCTCGGCCAACTGAGCATGGGTGGGATTTCCACCCCACACGCTTCCCAGCCAGTACACGGAGCTTGTCTGGCCAGTTTTATCCACCTCAAGAGACCGTGGGCAGCTGCTATAAACACCGTCACTTCCTAGACAAGGACACACCACTGGGAAGTGGTTGACCCAAGGCCAAAGACCAAGGAAGGAGAGGGCTTGATACTTTTGGTCCTGACTCCTGGTCCGGTCCTTTGTCCATTCTGCTCTGGACTTGGTTCTGTCTGGCTCCAGGCCATAAGCCTGACTATACATGGCCTGGCCTGCTCTTCTCACCTGCCAGCTTGGGCCTCACTCGACAGCTGTATCTGCATCGGAAGTCTTCCCTGCCTCTGTTTCTACTTCTCGCCTCCTGCTTCCACAGGCCAGGTGGCAAATGGGCTGGCTGGTTGGGAAGGGGGCCTAGATTTTCTGGAGCATTTACTTTGCACCACAGTGAGGCATGTCACACTCATTAGGTTGTTCCATTCTCAGCAGTATTTTTACTTATTTCTTTATATTAAAGCCAGTTGCCTTTGAGTTGACTGTGACTCCTGGGGACCCTATGTGTGTCAGAGTAGAACTGGCCTCCAGAGGTTCTCAGTGGGGGACTTTCAGTGGGTAGCAGTGTTACAGTTCTTAGCCATTTCCATCCCCAGGGACCCCCTACTTTAATAGTAAGATACCATAATCATGTTCTTCAGATCCGATTGCCTGTGTTTTGAATTCCTTTCAGGGACCAGGGACATTTCTTGCAGTCGTCATCATTTTGGAATTTAATGGAAGCTAAGGAAATGCCATGACCTTTCAAAAGCCATGTGTCCCCCCTGTTGCTGAGCGACGCCAATGGGCTGCCGAGCCCAGCACCTTTGTGGCCCTCGCTCCCATCCTCACCTGGGCCATCCAGCAGGGAGAGCAGGAGTGTGCCTCCCCACCCCACTCTCCCAGGAAGATGAGGCCACAGGCTGAAAGCTGGAAGCTGAAGCTGGTCTGAGGGGACAGATGACGGCCTCCAGCTCCATCCAGTCCTCGGAGACTCCCACCCCTCCCTCAGGCTTCCCATTGCTGTGCTGAGGATTAATGAGCCTCTGGAAGGCTATGACGGATCCACAATCCATTTGCTTCCGCAGAACCCGCTGTCTGGGCAAGTTCATTGTTACTTGGAGACACAGTACATGATACTCTGCTGTGGGGCTCAGAGGCCAGGAGCCTGACCCTGGCCTCATCCTTGTAGCCAGGAACTTGGCCGTGAGGGCAAATGAATGTTGCTCATATTCTTCATTCATTCGAAGGTATCAAGGAAGTGGTTCTTAGTCCCACTGAGAACTGAGAAACTACACATGTCCATGCGGTCCCACAGAGCTTGCCCACAGCTTCAGGGGGAACTGAAGAATCCTTGAAGCCAAAGCACGGCCCCATGGAAAGTTCATGGGCCCACCAATAGGACATCTTCAGGTAATTCTTTGATTCTTTTACTCATTTGCCAAACTCCCTAATTTATCCAACAAGTGTTTATTGAACACCTGCTATGTGCCAGCAAGATTATCTTTGTTTTACCAGGTATGAGCCAGCCCTAAAGTAAGAGTGAATTAGAAGCGTTGTTTGGGGAAATAGCAACTGGAACTGAACTTATTAAGGCATTTGTTTTCTCTTTCTCTATGGGGAAAGCCAGGGGGTGAAGGGTGGGGCTTAGTATTAGTGAATTTTTTCCCCCTGGCCACATGAGAGGAGCCATTGATGAGAAGTGGGCTAATTCAGAAACTGAGAGATATGGAGACATGACAGGATATTTCAAGCATCTGTTTCGAAGCTATGTACACTCATTCCAGTCTAACTTCTAAGTCTCTAAATTCTACCAGCCCATGAGAATGTTAGACAAGTCCCCTGACACTGGTCTTGCAGGAAGGACCACCTGTTTTATCCAATTGGACCAAAGGCTTGTGATGATTCTTCCAAGCTCCAAGCTTTTCAAAATAAAGAGTCCTGCTTGCTGGGAACCCCTCTCCCTTTACAAGCTGGGTATATCGAGATTTGCAGGTTCCTCTTGGCCTTCCCGTCTGTCCCCACAGACTGCCACAGGGCCCCTTCTAGGCCTGTCGGTGGGCTCCTTCTGGGCCTCTTGCTGTCTTTAGTGTTAAAGCCCTTGATCCATGTTACAGCACTTTTAGGAAGTTCCTTGCTTCCTTCCTCTGCTTCTGCTGTCTTTTTTCTTCCTTCTGCACCTTTCTGCTGCATCTCTTCTTGTTTCTGTGGGGTTGGCTGCTTATATCTACAACTCCTTGTCAGTTGCAAGGCATAGTCCTCCCACCAGGGCCACGAACTGACCAATCTCCTCTCAGTAGGCCACAGACACTTTATTTGCATAATCCAAGAAGCTGAACTATATGAAGAACTCAGCGTCAGGATTGAAGGAGGACTCATTAACAGCTTGCAATATGCAGTTGACACAACCTTACTTGCCAAAAGTGAAGAGGACTTGAAGCATTTACTGATGAAGATCAAACACTACAGCCTTCAGTATGGATTACATCTCAACATAAAGAAAACAAAAGTCCTCACAACTGGACCAATAAGCAACATCGTGATAAATGGAGAAAAATTGAAGTTGTCAAGGGTTTTGTTTTACTAGAATCCACAGTCAATGCCTATGGAAACAGCAGTCAAGAAATCAAATGACATATTGTATCAGGCAAGTCTGCTGCAAACAACCTCTTTAAAGTGTTAAAAGTGTTAAAGAGCAAAGATGTCACTTTGAGGACTAAGGTGCACCTGATCCAAGCCATGGTATTTTCTATGACTTCATATTCATGTGACAGCTGGACAATGAATAAGGAAGAATGAAGAACTGATAGTTTTAAATTACAGTGTTGGTGAAGAATATTGAGTTAGTACTCATGGACTGCCAGAAGAACAAAGAAATCTGTCTTGGTGGAAGTGTGGCCAGAATGCTCCTTAGAAGCATCTCACATACCCTGGACATGTTATTGTGGGAGACCAGTCCCTGGACAAGGACATCATGCTTGGTAAAGTAGGTCAGCAGGAAAAGCAGAAGACTTTCAATGAGACGGATTGAGGCAGTGGCTACAACAGTGGGCTCAGATGTGGCACGATTGTGAAGATGGCACAGGACTGGGCAGTGTTTCATTCTGTGGCCCATGGGATCGCTGTGAGTCAGGAGTCAGTCACTGGCACCTGACAACAACAATAGGCATGTATTAGAAGCTCTAAAATGAAAAACAAGAACACCTCATTGCATCAAGTGTTGGAAAGAATATAGAGGAACTAGAACTCTTACACTACGGGTGGAATGTAAAACGGTCCAACTACTTTGGAAAACATTTGAGAGTTTCTTAAAGAGTTAAAACTATGGTATGACCCAGCTATTGCATTTCTAGGTATGTACCCAAGATAAATGAACGCATATGGCCATAAAAGACTGGTACAAAATATTAGCAACAGTCTTACTGGTAATAGTTATTACATACAACCCACAAGTCCATCAACAGGTGACTGAATAAACAGATTGTGGTACATTCACACAATGAAATAAGGATCTCTAGGAGCTCTGGTAGCATAGTGCCTAAGGCACTTGACTGCTAACCAGAGGTCTGGCGGTTCAAACCCACCAGCCACTCCTCGGAAGGAAGGTTGGGCATTCCTACTTCCATAGTGATACTGCCTCGGAAACCCAAGGAGGGGTCGCTATGAGTCGGGGCTGATTCGATGGCAAATAACAACAACAACAACAGTGGTGTAGTGGTTAAAACATTTGGCGGCTAACTAAAAGGTTGGCAGTTTGAATTCACCAGCCACTCCATGGGAGAAAGCTGAAGCATCTGCTTCTGTAGACGTTTGCAGCCTTGGAAACTCTATGGGCAGTTATATTCTGTCCTATAGAGACACTATGAGTTGAAGTCAACTCAACGGCTGTGAGTTTTTATAATAATGAGTGAACTATTAATACTTGAACAACATGGGTGAATCTCAGAGTAATTATGCTGAGTGAAAGAAGCCAGGCAAAAATGAGTACATGTGTATGATTTCATTTCTATAAAATTCTATAAAATGCAAATTAATCTACAGTGACAAAAGCTGTTCTAATTCCTGGTCTCTTATATGCTATCTTCCCCATTCAGAAGCTTGCGTCATCTTCAGTTCTGAAATTTGACAATGATGTACTTAGGTCTCAGCCAATCTGGAAATTCATATTTTTCTGCTCTGGGAAATCACCTTCATTTTTGGTGTTAGATGATCTCCACCATGGAGATCCATCTCCTCCATGGTTTCCTCTGTTCTCTTTTTCTGGACCTCCTATTCTTTGGATGTTGGACCTTCCAACCATTCTTTATATCTTATCTTTTCTCTCTGTTTTTCTTTGTTTTTTGGGTCTATTTTCTGGGAGATATTCTCAACTTTATCTTCCAAGGTTTCTATTGCATTTTTGATCTTTACTCTTCTACTTTCAAATTCCAAGACCTTTTTTTTTTATTCCCTTGATATTCCCCTTCCACTTTTTAAATAGTGTTTTATTCTTGTTTCATGGATGCAATAGGTTCTCTTAACTTTCTGATGATGTTTTTAATTTTTCTTCCCCTTGCTTGGTCTGTTTTCCCCAAGTTGCTTTTTTCCTGTTTGCTTTGGTCTTTATATTCTTCAGTAGGGGTTTTATTCAAATGTTTAGCAATCCTAGATTGTCTGCTCATGATTAAAAGTTGGGGAATAAGAAGCTGACTGGAAGCTCTTTGAACCTGGGTGTGGCTTGTCCACTCTTGGCCTCACTGTTGGATGACCTGGCTTGGCTGTTTCC
>NW_006921625.1:8803972-8828373 GCF_000298275.1 Orycteropus afer afer
GGCTCAACTGGCGTTCTGGCTTCGTGGTTCTGGCCCCGGCAGGCTCCCGAGTGACTGGCGAGGTGAGGATGCAGGTGTGAGTGGACACTGTCAGGCACAGTGAGTGTGAGGCTGTGTGGCCCCTCCACTGCAGTTCTTCCACTGAGTCTAAGAGGCCCCAGGGGTGACTTCCAGGGTGGGTGTGCTTCTGTCTCTGGGGTGTAGTGAGGTTGCGGGGACAGAGAACACACAATAGGAGCTCCCACTCTCTACTGTCTCTACTGTCTCTGCAGTCCACCCATTGTCATAATGATAACCGTTATGACAACATACTACCTGAGAGCAAATTGTTGAAAAGGTGCTCCTTCGGGAAAATATGGTCGGTATTGTGGTGCCCACCACCTCCCTTCCTGGGCAGGAAGCCCGCTGTAGTTCTAGAACATTCCTAAGGAGGATCTGAGGAATGATTCACTCACGGTTTTTGATTCAGGCAGTGGCGTCACTAGGGTTGATGTCACCTGGTGCAGTAACTCATGGGGTCACCATCCCCACCCCCATACCAGGCCTTACTGAAGGCTTAGTGATGCCTGTTATCAGCTTTAATCATAGAGTAATATGTAATAAGTATAGTTGTAAATTGCTTAAAAGGAACATTTCTTAGATTATAAGAGTATTAAAATTGTTTTGTAAAAGCTTTCTCCCCTGAATTACATGATGAGTTAAGCGTTATTATTAACTGAGGGGAAGCCTTTTTTTTTAATTTCTCTCCTTCTTTTTCTTTGATTTCTATTTAATTCTCAAAAAAGTAGGTTCACAAATACTAATTACCACAATACTGGAGCCAAAACACCAGAAAATTTGGCAAAACCAGTGACTATAAAAATGCTGGCAGCAATGGAAACAGCAGTGTGTGCTTGTATTGTGGACAGACGCAGTCCCGTGGTTACATGTGTCATTGACAACACGTAAAAAGTCACGGACAGGTTTATATATGGAAGGAAACTTTCTTTGTTGGTTACCTGGGGTGGGAACGGAAAGGGAGGGAACACTGCAAAAACAAACAAACAAAAAGAGATGTCATTGGAATTGGGTAGTATTAACAGCTCTGCTGGGAGTGCATTAAAAAACCAAAACCAAATGCACTGCCGTTGAGTTGGATCTGACTCATAGTGACCCCTAGAAGGTTCAAAACGTGAATCAGCGTAGACTTTGAGCCTTATAGGTAATTAATACATGTAAGCCAGGTTTACAAAAACTATTTTTGTTATCACTAATAACAGGGGTATTTTGATAAAAAATAAGAAATTTCTGCAGAGACATTGCAGCAAAGTTTTATAGATCATCATTTTGGCGTCATTTCCTCTGACAGTGTCACCCTATGCGGTCGGCAGCCCCCCTCCCAACACACACACCGTCCCAGTGAAGCCAGTGGATTCAGGAAGTCTTATCTGCTTTCTTGAGAAATGGTGAGAAAGTCAAGGCTGGACTTGTTTCCCCATAGAACTTGAGTTAGTAACATACCTGCCCTTAATGTGACCGTGAAAATATTCCTCTAGACCCTGCGAGCGAGCCCAGGCTGCTGAAGGGGCTCTTAGAGTCAGGGCTGCCCAAGCAGAGGGAGAGCCCCCACCTGCTGTGTCTGGAATGGGCATCCGTGAGCTGCCTTCACTGCGCTGTGGCTGTTGTGTGCAGAGGAGAGGCGTCCTCAGAGACAGATTCCAGCGCACTGGCTGCCTCTCACCGTGACCAGCCGAGCATCCTGAACGAGAAGTCCCTGTCAAGGCAGCACTAATTCTATCACCCAGGGCCGCTTCCCGCTCAGCAGTGTTGGATGTCAAAGTAGTTCAAGTGGATATATGTCCTTTCCTGGCATCCAGGCAGTTTCCACAGCGAGGCTCCAGGACACTGGTGTCTCGCCGAGGCCAGCAGGGGCTGTGGGTGTGCTCATGTCCTAGCACAGGGTGTGGCAGGAAGGGCTGGGTGGGGTGCAGGGGCAACAGACGCAGCAACAAGGTCCAAAGGCCAGGTGGTCAAATTCCAGCCTCCAGAGCCCTGGCAGGAAGCCAAGGCTGCCCACAGTGCCTGCCTGACTGGGCTCGGCTGATGGTTAATGGGTGACTCAGGTGGGGAGTCTGCAGACACATTTCAGATGGAGGGATGGCGTCCATGTTGGAAGCTGGAGCTAGAACTAAAACAAGATTCCAGGGTCTGGGATGGGTCAATCTTGGAAGAGGGAACGGTCAGGGGCAGGGCAGGCCCCGCACCAGGCTCTCCCTGTATGGGTACCTGGTGGGGTTGGAGGGATGGAGGCAATCTATTGGCAGAGGAGTGGATCCTAGCTATCTCCTGGGAATTTGGAGTCAATAGGCCCAGAGACGTTTGTCAGTTGGATGGTGGTGTTGTGAAGTTGTGTGAAGCTGTAGCAGTCATGTTTGAATGTTTGGGGCTGGTGCTGAGGAGAGAGGCCTGCTGGAGGGGTAAGGATGAAGAGACTCATGGCTGGAAGAAGAGGGAAGAAACCACACAGGTCTGAGTGTCACAGGGGGTGGGGCTTGGAGATGCTTCCAGCCAGACTTCTGGTTTCCATTTGCCACACCTGCACTGCCTGCCCTTGGTTTCTTGATCTGTTCCTGCATGGTCTGCATACCATTGTCTTCCAGTTGACTCCTGGTGATGCCACGTGTGCAGAGTAGAACTGCTCCATTGGGTTTTCAAGGCTGTGACCTTTCACAAGCAGATTGCCAGGCTTGTCTTCTGAAGCACCTTTTGGTGGGTTTGAACCACCCACTTTTCAGTTAGCAGTCGAGTGGTTAAGTGGGTGCCACCCAGGGACTTTGGCACTGTCTGGTTACCGTTCCCTTTTTGTGAGCTGATTTGAGTAGGCTTCTGTCACTGGCACCTGAAGCAATCCTTGGGAGCCAGGGTCCTCATTGTCATCACACCATATTGGATCACATCACATCTGAGCACTGTACCTGGAGAAGGAAGACCAAGCTGGGGTCGGCTTAGTACCCCTATCACTGAGGGTACTTGGACCCCTGGCAGGAATGACCAAAGGAGGGTTAGGGGTGGTTTAGCCTGGAGAGGAGCAGGAGCTTATTGTGTGGGACACAAGAAGCACTTTGGATATTTGAAGGCTTGGTAATGGGAATGAAGGAAGCACGTTCTGTACTCTCCAAGGGTGTTGTGTTAATTCCAAAGGTCAGAGGGTCCAGTTCTGGTGCAAGGTAGGAAACATCTCTTCAAGCTGTGTGTTACAGCTGGGTGGACTCAGACACAGAAAGCCCCTAATTCCTGCAGCTGAAGGACCACTTGGATTCTCTGTGACAGACCAGTGGAAATGATCCTAGAGAAGGACTCAAGTATGGAGTTGATGACCTGGACTGGGTAGCCATAAAGAACTTCTTCACTTCAGGTAGGACCTTGTCCCAGGACTGGGACAGCTCCAAGCCTTGCCCATGCAGATGACCCTGACCATAAAAAGCATCTTCACCTGCAGAGGAGTACCCAGTCCCTGGGCAAGGACAGCCCAAGCCATGACCATGAAGATGACCATAAGTCTAGAGAACATCTTTCATTGGAGGCAGAAACCAGTCCCAAGGCAAGGAAAGCCAAGTCATGACCATGAACATGAGCCCATGGCAGAATACAATGGTCCCTGGACCCATGGGGCAGATATAGCTGAGGTCTGCTCCAGACATAGACGGGGATGGATAATTTTCCTTTGGGGCAAGCGTGAGAACCATGACTGGTCGAGACATCCTTGACTTCATGGTGTTTGACTACCTATGTCCTGCTGGGTGGCTGGAGATGATGGCAGTGGGAAGCTCTGTGGTTAGGGAGCTGAGCTAGTGGAACTGCAGAGGCCGAGGAGGAAGAGAGAGGAGCATTTCTGAGATGAAGTAGCTGCAGCAGGGAGAGAAACTGGGAGGATAAGCAGAGATGGTAGAATGGAATTTTAAAGAAATGTTCATCATGATGTACAGAACAATCTCCTCTTTTACCTCCCCATGAAAATGTCAGTAAAATCTAAAGTGAAGATACAGTGACCTCTCAGGGTGAGAACTGGAGAGACCCAAGGAGGGCCACTTAATATACGGGTTACACACCTTGTTCTTTTATTTTCTCAGGCCCTAGGATCAGCTTCCTGGTCTAGTGGTCGGTGTCCCCTTAGACCCACCTCCCTAGCAACCTCAAGACGTCTTCTACCTTCCCAGATAGGCTTATCTCTGTGCCTCTTAGGAAAAGCTTGTCCTGGGACCCTCCCTCTACAGCCAATGGCCCACTGCCACATGTCGGGGAATAGAAATAAAGAAGATAAGCAGGCCATTTGAGGAACTGGGTTGAAGTGGTGGTGGTGCATCTCTGGGGAGCTGGTTATAATCTGGAGGCACTTTCCAGTCGTAGTAGAAGAAACAGACCGTAGAGAGGGAAAGAGCAGAAGACAGACCAGTGGAAATGATCCTAGAGAAGGACTCATGTGGAATGTCCCTGGGGAATCAGCCCCTTTACTGAGGTTGGCAAAGCTGATGGGGGCTGTGGCATTTCCGGGGCAGCTGCAATCCGGCAGCTTTTCCTAATTATCTGTTAGTAATTATCTACTAAGACTTTGGTAAACAGCAGCATGCTTCACCATCCTTGAAGAATTAAATCATTACATTTATTGCTCTATCCTCTTGCTATTAACCTCCTAAGAGGCTTTACCACCTCAGAATGAGGGTTCTCATTTGATGAACTCTGAGGAGAACATAAAAATCAGAGGGGACAGGGGTAGGGGGGGAGCAGCTCATCAACAAGGACTGAAAGGAGGTAAATTTTGTTGATTGCAGCCCTCCATCAACAAGTCTGTGTCAGAATTCACTTGTGCCTGGCATCCCAGATGAGGGCAAATGCGTTTCCAGAAAGTGGAACCCTCTGTTAGGGAGCATAGCTTACAAGGCAAAGAGCCCAGGTTGGAAGGGTCTGGAGGGTTTTGGGAAGAGACATAGGCAGGCAGCATCCCTGACTGGGTGTTCTGGTGATAGGGATGGATGGAGTGGCTGGGGCAGTCTGGGGTCATGGTCTTTAGGGTTGAGAGGGGTGACTGAGGTCCTGGTTTCTCTTGGAGCACACATTGAGTTCAGCTGGTTGGATGAAGCTCAGATGAGAGTCAGGGACATTGATTCCGTTAAGGTCTGCCTGGCCTTGCCCTCCGCTGTTGTTAGGTGCTGCTGAGTCATCTCCGACTCATAGTGACCCTGTGTACAGCAGAATGAAACACTGCCCGGTCCTTTGCCATCCTCATGATCCCTGCTATCCCTGAGCCCATTGTTGCAGCCACCGTGTCAATCCATCTCACTGAGGGCCTTCTCCTTTTCCATTGACCCTCCACTTTACCAAGCCTAATATCCTTCTCCAGAGAATGGTCCCTTCTGACAACATGACCAAAGTAGGTGAGATGAAGTCTGGCCATCCTCGCTTCCAAGGAGCATTCTGGCTGCACATCTTCCAGGATAGATTTATTAGTTCTTTTAGCAGTCCGTGGCACTTTCAGTATTCTTCACCAACACCATAACTCAAAAGCACTAACTCTTCTTCAGTCTTCCTTATTCATTGTCCAACTCTCACATGCATATGAAGCGATTGAAAATAACATGGCTTGAGTTAGGTGCATCTTAGTCTTGAAGTAGACACCTTTGCTCTTCAGCACTTGAAAGAGGTCTTTTACAGCAGATTTGCCCAATGCAATACATCTTTTGATGTTTTGACTGCTGCTTCCATTGGCATTGATTGTAGAACTAAGCAATATGAAGTCTTTGACAATTTCAATCTTTTCTCCATTTATCGTGATGCTGCTTATTGGTCCAGTTGTGAGGATTTTTGTTTCCTTTATATTGAGATGTAATCCATACTTCAGACTGTATTCTTCAATCTTCATCAGTAACTGCATCAAGTCATCCTCACTTTCAGCAAGCAAAGTTGTGTCATCTGCATATATTTGGTTGTTAATGAGCCTTCCTCCAATTCTGATGCCACATTCTTCTTCATATTGTCCAGCTTCTTGGATTCTTTGCTCAGCATACAGATTGAGTAAGTATGGTGAAAAGATACAACCCTGACACACTCTGTTCCTGATTTTAAACCATGCAGTGTCCCGTTGTTCTGTTCAAACAACAGTCTCCTAGTCTATGTCCAGGTTCCTCATGAATACAATTAAGTGTTCTGGAATTCCCATTCTTCTCAATGTTATTCATAGTTTGTTTTGAGCGACACAATAGAATGCTTTTGTACAGTCAATACAATACAAGTTAACATCTTTCTGGTATTCTTTGCTTTCAGCCAAGATCCATCTGACTTCAGTAATAATATCCCTCATTCCACATCCTCTTAGGAATCCAGCTTAAAGTTCCAGAAGTTCCATGTCAATATACTGCTGCAACTGTTTTTGAATTATCCTCAGTAAAATTTTACTTGCATGTGATATTACTGATATTGTTTGATAATTTCCACATTCTGTGAGATCACCTTTCTTTGGAATGGGTACAAATATGAGTCTCTTCCAGTCAGTTATCCAGGTAGCCATCTTCCAAATCTCCTGGCATAGCCTAATGAGTGCCTCTAGTGCAGCATCCGTTTGTTGCAACATCTCAATGGCTATTCTGTCAATTCCTGGAGCCTTGTTCTTTGCCAGTTCCTTCAGTGTAGCTTTGACTTCATCCTTCAATACCATTGGTTCTTGATCATATGCCACCTCCTGAAGTAGATGAACATCAACCAGTTCTTTTTGGTACAGTGATTCTGTGTATTCCTTCCATCTTCTTTTGATATTTCCTGCATCATTCAATATATTGCCCATAGCATCTTTCAATATTGCAACTCAAGGCTTAAATTCCCTCTTCAGTTCTTTCAGCTTGAGAAATGCTGAGTGTGTTCTTCCCCTTTGATTTTCTAACTCCAGATCTTTGCACATTTAATTATAATAATTGACTTTGTCTTCTCGAGCTGCTCTTTGAAATCTTCTGTTCAGCTCTTTTATCTTGTTATTTCTTCCATTTGCTTTAGCTACTCTCCACTCAAGGGCAAGTTTCAGAGTCTCTTCTAACATCCATTTTGGTCTTTTCTTCCTTTCCTGTCTTTTTAATGAGCTTTTGCTCTCTTTATGGATGATGTTCTTGATGTTATCCTACAATTCCTCTGGTTTTTGGTCATTGGTGTTCAATGCATCAAATTTATTCTTTCGGTGGTCTCTAAATTCAGAAGGGATATAATCAAGGTCATATTTTGGCTCTTGTGGACTTCTAATGATCTTCAACTTCAACTTGAACTTGCATATGAGCAGTTGATGGTTTGTTCCACAATCAGCTCCTGTCCTTGTTTTGGCTGAAGATATTGACCTTCTCAATCACCTCTTGCCACAGATGTAGTCAATCTGATTCCTGTGTACTCCATCTGGTGAAGTCTATGTATATAGCTGCCTTTTGTGTTGTTGAAAAAAGATATTTGCAATGAATAAGTTGTTGGTCTTGCAAAATTCTACCATGCGAGTTCCAGCATTATTTCTGTCACCAAGGCCAAATTTTCCAACCACCAGTGATTCTTCTTTGTTTCCAACTTTTACATTCCAGTCACCAGTGATAATTAACACATCTCGAATGCAAGTTCGGTCAATTTCAGACTGCAGCAGTTGATAAAAATCTTCAATTTCTTCATCTTTGGCTTTGGTGGTTGGTGCATAAATTTGAATAATAGTCATATTATTGGGTCTTCCTTGTAGGCATATGGATATTATCCTATCACTGACAGTTTTGTACTTCAGGACAGATCTTGAAACATTCTTTGTGATGATAAATGCCATGCCATTCCTCTTCAATTTGTCATTCCCGGCATAGTAGATCATATGATTGTCTGATTTAAAATGTCCAAACCCAGTCCATTTCAGCTCATTAATGCCTAGGATATTGATCTTTATGCGTTCCATTTCCTTTTTGATAACTTCCAATTTTCCTAGATTCATACTTCATACATTCCGCGTTTCAATTATTAATGGATATTTGCAGCTGTTTCTTCTCATCTTGAGACGTGCCACATCAGCAAACGGAGGTCTCAAGATCTTCACTCCGTCCACATTACTAAGGTCTGCTCTGCTCTTTGGAGCAGGTCTTTTCCAGTTGTATCTTGAGTGCCTTCCGACCTGAGGGGCTCATCTTCTGGTGCTGCATTGGACAATGTTTTAAGACTATTCATAAAGTTTTCCAGTAACATATCAGACAGTGTTTCACTGCTATTCATAAGGTTTTCACTGGCCAATTTGTTGAGAAGTGGATGGTCTTTTCCTTCTTTTGCGTCTGTCTTAGTCTGGCAGCTTCACTGAAATCTGTCCACCATGGGTAACCCTGCTGGCATTTGAAACACCGGTGGCACAGCCTCCAGCCTCACAGCAACACTCAAGCCACCACAGTAGGACAAACTGACAGACCAGTTTGCCTCTCTTAGTTGTTCCAAACTGCTCTGCTCACTTCCTGGTCTCCTGCGCCCTGCTCACTTATCTGCCCTGCCCCAGGGGGGCTCTAAACACCTGCCTTCTGATGCGCCCGGCTGGCTAACATGGCCTGCCCCTGGGGCACTCCCCTTTGGCCTCTAGGCTACTGTTATTCTGTCATTTCTGGATATTTCAAGACTGTCTTAGTTACTAGTGCCACTATAGCAGAAATACCCCATGTGGGTGGCTTTTAAAAATAGGGATTTACTTTCTCACAGTTCGGGAGGCTAGAAGTCTGAATTCAGGCTTGGCTCTGGAAGGAGGTCCTTCCTTGTCGGCAGCCCCTGCTGTTCCTTGGTATCCTGTGGCATCTGTCTTCCCCTTGTGTGTCTTTCTGTTTCTTTTCTGCCTTTTTTTTTTTTTTTTTTTCCTGACTCAGAAGTGATTAGGCTTAGGACCTACCCTACTCAGATATGGTCTAATTCACATAACAAAGAAAACCTTATTTTCATGAGGAGCACATCCATAGGTATAGGGAGCACCAAAACAAGGACCATGGCCATGACTGTGAAGATGAGACCAATGCAGGATCCATTGGATTCCAGGATCCCTGGGATAGGCAGGTGAAGCCTCTGATCCAGATACAGACAGGGATGCATAGCTCCTTCCAGAAGCAAGCATGGAAAACCATTAGCTGATCAGGGCATCTTTGGCAACATGAGATTTACTAGCTTGGTCCAGCTGGGTGGCATCTGTCTGCTGGGGGGAAGGTTTGCTGGTGGTGGTGGGGTGTTCTGGGCTCTGGGCTGTACCAGGTGGTATGGCACCTAGGCTGGGTGCCTAGGGCTCAGAGTCTGGAGGTGTTGCTACTGGCTCTTCTCTTGGAGGGCTTCATGTGTTGGCAGGAATGAGGCATTGCCCTGACACACAGCAGGCTGGCAGCAGGCATCCCCAGGGGGCCCAGGGTAGCATCACAGGGAGACTTACCCATGATCACCTACTATATACCAAGCACTGGGTTAAGCATGGGATGAGTAATGGAAGGATCACAGACTTGGTCCTTGTTCTAATACAGAGGTTGGTCTGTTCTCATCTAGAGGGACAACCATGATGAACCTTTTCTAATGTGACCAGGACAAGCGAGGATGCTGGGCACAGTCAGGCCTTCTGGGGTCAGGCTGCAGGATCTGAAAGGGATCAGGTATTCAGGTCTGAGTCTCTGGCTTGTTTCATAGACCCTGGAGCCGTTATGCATTTCAGGTGAAATTAGAGGAAATGAATGTACAGGATCAATGTAGATTCATTTTAGAAGAGGCCATTGGAAAGATTCATTTTGAAAATTCTTTTGAAGCTGACCTGCTGCAACTTCTTATATTTTATTGTGGTAAAGTCACCATGTGGTCAGCCATCACCACTATCCATTTCCAAAGGCTTCATGACCCCAAACAGAAACTCAGTACCCCTTATGTAATAATTTCTCTATCTCCCCTCTCCTTGCTTTCGGTAACCACTAATAAACTTTTGTCTCTGTACATTTCCTTATTCTAGATAGTTCATCTGTGTTGGAAGAAGTACAGCTAGAATGCTCCTTGGAAACAAGGATGGCAAGACTTCTTTCCTTTGCACGTGTTATCAAGAGGAACTAATTTCTGGAGAGGGCCATCATGCTTGGTAAAGTAGTGGGTCGGCAAAAAAGAGGAAGACCCTCAGCAAGATGGATTGACACACTGGCTCAAACGTGGCAACCAATGTGAGGATGGTGCAGGACTGGACAATAGTTTGCTCTGTTGTACGTAAGGTTGCTGTGAGTCAGAACCAGCTTGATGGCACCTAACAACAACAACAACAACAGATACTTCGTGTAAGTGGGATCATGCAGTCTTTGTCCTCTTGGATCTGACTTATTTCAGTGATCATAATGTTGTCAAGGTTCATCTATGTCATAGCATGTATCAGAACTTCATTTCTCTTTATGACTGAGTAGTAGCTCATTGTATGGACATACCACATTTTGTTCACATGGACCCTTGAATTGCATCCACCTTCTGGCTGTCATGACTAGTGCTGCAATGAACATTAATGCACAAGTATTCATTTCAATGAACATTGCTTTGATTTGAAATATGCCCATTACAGTCAACCCCATATTGGGCCTTTCACCCTCCCCCTGACCCCGTCATGTGAGGACCTTCCTTTGGGTCAGAGTACATAGGACCTGGGGATAAGAATATGAGGAAGCACATCCTAATACCTGCCCCCTTCCAGAAAACCAAGTCAGTATCCATAGACCTTAAGAGGCTGCCATAGCTTGGCAACCAAGCATATGGGTTTTGGTGTAAGCATAGGTCCAAGGGTGTATTCTACCAGCTCTTTACCTGTGTGACCTTTAACAAAGTTATAGGACCTCCCTGGGCACGAGTTTCCAAATGGCCCCCCTGAAGCAGAGACAGAGAAGCCACAGAGTGGGCAGTTCAGTAAGCACTAGCCAGAAGGCCGTCATGAGAATTGAATGAGGGAATCTGTATAAGGAGCTTAGCCTGGGGCCTGTCCCATAGCAGGGGCTTGATACAAGTTGACCTGTGGCTGTCAGGATTTTGGGCATCATCATCTTCACCCTAGCCACTGTTGTCCTAAAGCCCTGAAGTGCCATCCTGGAAGCCAGGCCCAGGATGTCAGGGAGAGGAGAGGTCTCCGGCACCACCGCAGTGCTTTTTCTAGGGCTTCCCTGAGGAGTGCTCTCCCACGTGGAGTCACCTCCTGGCCCAGGTGAGCCTGAGCCGGAGCCCTGAATGCTGTCCTGCTTTGAATATCAACGGCTCCTTCCACACGCAGAACCCGTCCATTCTCCTCCAAGCGCCCAGCCCCTCCCTGGCTTGGGTATTTATTTATTTCTTGCTGTTTGAAGCGATGATTTAATTCTTGCCTGGGATATCATTCAGCCCAAGTATGCACTGAAATGAAACATATTCCAGCACTCACCAATTTCCATATAGATAAAAAAAGAAAGAAAAAAAAAAAAAACCCAGAAAGAATGAGAACCAGCTCAACCAGCATCTTCGCAAACTCTACGTCTGAAGCCTGTTCCCGAAGATGGATTGCCCCGTTAGCCTGCTAAGAGGTTTTTCTTGACTTGTCAACAGTTTTATCCCCCCCACGAACATTCCGGGCTATAAATTATTCATTCCCAGTTAGTGGTTTAAAAAAAAAAAACCCAGACCCAGGAGCGAGGCATTGCCTCCTCGTCCGGCCGCTTTGCCGGTTTGAGTCGCTGCTTCCTCCCCACGGCTGGAGAAGTAGGCATCTCCGGAGGCTTCTTGATGTGGTTCACGGCTGTGGCTAATGACAGTAGCATGGAGCCCTGGGAGCGGGGCTGGGGGCGGGGCTCTTGATGATTCCAGCTTGGGGATGAGGCAGGGCACTGGGGGTCTCGAACATGTAATAGGTACATTCGGAGCTTTTTTGCTTCCGCTTGCAGGAGCATCAAGACTTTTTAAAAAGTGGGGAGGAGACCTGATTCCATCCCAATCCCAGCCATCTTGGGGCTCACGGCATGGGGAGGGTCTGAGACTGTCTGCTAATCGGAGTCCACTCCTCTGTGCCCCCAGGTTTGGGGCCCCGGCCCAGACAGCCCCTCCCCTTCCTCTTTTGTAGCCACCTTCTCAGGCCTGCGCACTCCTGCAGCCCTTGGCCACTTTTGACCCCGCCCCCTCTGACCTCCTCTCCAGCATGGACTCCCAGCCCTATGGGACTAGGGCCGTTGTCCCTGGGATGGTGCAAATGGTTACGTGCTTGACAATTAGTTGAAAGGTTGGTGGTTCAAACCCACCTGGAAGCATTTTGGAAGGCAGGCCCGGTGAGAGGGTCCCCATTAGAGGGAACTGATTCCATGACAACTGACAGTAATGGGACTGGGATGGAGGTAGGGAGGGAGCAGGCTTGGGGCCCGAGGAGGGAGGAGCCCAGAATAGAGCATCAAAGACAAAAGATGGGGTGTTTTTTTTCCCTTCTGCATCATCTTTTTGGAAGCTCTGGTGGCATAGTGCCTATGGCACTTGACTGCTAACCAGAAGGCTGGCAGTTCAAACCCACCAGCCACTCCTCAGAAGGAAGATGGGGCAATCTACTTTCATAGAGATACCACCTCAGAAACCCAAGGAGGGGTTGCTATGAGTTGAGTGGACTTGACAGCACTGAGGATTTTTTTTTTTTTTTTTTTTTCTTTTTTTTTTTTTTTTTTTTTTTAATTTTTTAATTGAGATAAAAACACAACGTAAAGTTCACCATTTTCACTGTTTTCAAGTATACAACTCAGTGGCATTTAGTCTGCTCACAGTGCTGTCGCCTGTCCCCATGCCTGACTGCAGAGCATTCTCATCACCCCGTAAGGAAGCCCATCCCTGTTCAGCAATACCTCTCCTCTTCCCTGCCCCTTCGACCCCTGGAAACCACCTGTCTCCTTTCTCCACGGGCCTGTTCTGAATAGGAATGGAGTCATACAATATATGGCCTTTGGTGGTTTCGTCCACTTAACATACTGTTTACAAGTTTCATCCACATTGTAGCTTGTATCAGGATTCCACTGTTTTCTATGGCCAGTGCTATTCCATCGTAGGACATACCACGTTTTGCTTTCCCGTCCATCCTGCTGATATCCACCTCTCTGCCAGCACTACTCTTGGACCTTACTATGCTCAGAATGCCTGCTGCCCAACTGGCCTTGAGGTGGAGCACCAAAGGCCCCTTCTCTGCTCTGTACCTGCTACCAGTGGGTTCTAACGACAGGGTGGGGACTCGAAGCACGTCTCTGCATATCGTCTGGGACCATCTTAGTTCATTCACTGTCTTGGCTTTCGTTCCCTGTGGGCTTTAAAGGCACTGATGCCAGCTGTCCCCTCCCACCCGGGGCTGCTGCTTACCCTTTTCATGGTCTTAGCTGGGAGATCTGTAGTGGCCACGGTGTGGCCAAGGCTCCCGACTCCTGTCCTCAACCAACAGGGCCGTGTACGTTTGCATTAGTCGTCTGTTAGTGTGTAACCAGTTGTCCCAAAATGCAGTGACTTAAAGCAACAGTAAGCACCTACTAACTCCACAGTTCCAGTGGGTCAGGAATCTGGGCATGGCTTAGCTGAGTGACTCTGGCTAGATTCCCTTAACCCCGTGTCACTGGACAACAGACAAACTGACAGTGGAAAGAGTTGCCTACTGGGTCGTGAGTGCTCTTTTCCTCAAGGGCCATCTTGTTGGAAATGACTGGGGAGAATTCAAATATGGGGTTCAGGGCAGGTGACCATCAGGTCCCTCCACGTCCCGGTGATTCTCTGAGTTTACGATGGAGTCCCTGTTGCCTGGGGTCCGTGTCCAAGTCCCACTGGAGGACTGGTTTAGGAATCCATCTGTTGCTCACGGCACTCAGAACAATTCCTCTGAAATTCTTGGCACCCAGGCTGTCTGAAAATGTCTCTTTCCACTGCCTGGCATTTTTCTCATCAACGCTTTTTCTGTCTACTGTGTGCCAGACACTGTCCCTTCCTCCTCAGGGGGAGGGTGCAAGTCTCATGAGGGTTCTGATGCCCAGTGCCTTCTGCTTTTCATCGCAGCCCCCAAATAACGGGGCCACACAGTGGTTCATCAGCCCACAAGGTGGTGAGGGCGGGACATTCCGGCTGCGGCCAGGGGAGGCAGGGGGAGTATTTAGAAGAGCCACAAAGAATCTGGATGGAACCAGGCTGGTGTCTGCTCTGCCCGTGGATGCAGAGGCCAGCTGTCTGGAATTGAGTATCAGTTTGCCCTCTTCCTGGGCCATGTGAGCCCCTGTGTGTATGTTCATATTTAAATGTTAAACAAGAAGAGAAAATGAATCTCTGGAAAACTAACAGGCTTTTGTTGTACATAGTGAGCAAAACGGTTCCTATGATAGAACGGTTTTCTAGTGGTTTAAAAAATGCTGGCTCCGACTTTTCATCGTGTGTCACCCAATTGCTCACCCTCTATGGACCTCAGTGTCCTAACCTCTAAAATGGGCTAATAAGGTTCATCTGCAGGGAGAATTACATGAAGGAACACATTTACAGCACTGTGTCCCTCAATCAGTCGCTGACCTTAGAGCTGAGTGCTTCCTGTGGCCTTTGGACCCCCTGGAATATCCGCCTGGCATCTTCTTAACTGCGACCCAACCTAACAGAGTGATGTGAAATCAAGAGGGGCCGGCTGACAAGGGCAGCGCAAGGGCCTGGAGTCTCGGCTTGCATCCCAGGAAAGCAGCTGATCGCTTGCTTCCACTTCACGTGAAAGGTGATGGAGCAGAGAATTTTCTCAGGACGCTGCTGCCTTCCAAAGAGCAGCAGAGCTCATGCCTTGAGGAGATAGATGGAGTTCCTGAGGTGTTACTTGGGCCTCTGTCTCCTCCTCCAGCTAGTTTTCTGCAGTCCTGGGCAGAGGAGGTGAGCTGGGCCTGTGGGCGGCACCAAGACAGTCATAGCTGCCCCTCCTTAAGCACTGTTTTTTGGAGCCCATACAGGACTCCTGCCTGTTATCGATAAAAATGATCCTTCTTAACATTTCTTTCCTGAGCAGGTGGCCAGCCAGCTTGCTGGAGGCCTAGCTGGAAAGGTACAGCCGGAGTAGGCAATTTGAATTGGCTAGTATGGTTTGTGAAGCAGCTCTGCTAGTGTAGTGGTTAAGGCATTTGGCTGCTAACCAAAAGATTGGTGGGTCAAATTACCAGCTGTTTGGCAGAACAAAGATGAGACAGTCTGCTTCTATAAAGATTTACAGCCTTGGAAACACAATGGTGTCTCTATGAGTTGAAATTCACTTGATGGCCATGAGGTTTTTTTTGTTTTGTTTTTTTTTAATGTGGTTCATGAAATTGATTCCACATCCCTTACATTTAAGAAAACAAGGGTGGAAAAGGCTGGAGGCAGGGCTTCGAACCAGATCAAAATGTTTCCATAATCACGATCGTAAACAAGGGCTGTGTATGCGTGCATAGCAACCAAATCTGTTACCATGGTATCTTGCCCAGAACAGGAAACAAACAGCTGTGGCCGCTCAGACACGGTGGTCTACCACACTGCTTTGCATGTGTGTTGCTCTCCAGAGTCCTGTACCAATGGGCTCAAGCGCAGCAAGGATTGTGAGGAGGTGCAGGACCAGGCAGGGTTTCTCTTGTACGTAGGGTCGCTATGAGTTGCAGTCAAGTTGCTGGCACCTAACAACAACAACTACATTAGTAAGTGTGACATCTTCTTAAATTTTGCACCCAAGGTGAGTGCCCTGTGTACTGCAGGGGCCCCAGGGTTACCAGCTCAAACCCCCAGTGCCAAAAGTGGCCTCAGCGAATCAATGAAGATACTCACAAGGGCTGTTTACTGCAACTGAGGGGGGCTTACTGTTGCATGCCCGGGCAGGCTGCAGCGTTATGGGAGGCAGAGGATGAAACAGCTGTGGCTGGATATTACCAGCGCCCTATCCTCCGTGGCTTGTGTTCTGAGAAGCCCACTGTAGCGGACCCAGTCTTCAAACTGGCCAGGTTTGCTGAGAGCCAGTTGGGGTGGCAACAATGGAATACTCTATTCACTCATCTGCCCTGTAGCCACCCTCAGTCCTTCTGCATTCTCCTGTCAAAAGTTGGAGGGAGGCACGCCTGCTGGCATTTTCAGCATGTCAGAGATTCTGCTTCTAGGAAGGGCTGGCATCTTCTCTCTCCCAACCCCATGGCATCTTCCTACAGAATCAAAGCCTCTTCTCGAATTTCCGAGCCCTGGCAGGGACGGGGTATCCGGTCAGCAAGGTAAGTATGGTCAACGCCTCAAAGGTTTGGTGAAACCCACGGGAAACTCTCCACTGCAGGTTAGTAAGTAAGCCCAAGGGAGCCTCTGCTGGCTTTGCTAATGGAGTGACTGACTGCCGCCGGTTGAGGTGGCTTCCACTCCTGACACCCCCTCGGGTGTGAGAGAAGAGCTCACCCCCAGGGTTTTCAGTGGCTGGTTTTCCAGAGGTTGATCTTCTGAAGTGCTTCTGTGTGGACTCGGACCTCCAGCCTTTCAGTCACCAGCTGAGTGTGTCACCCTTTGCACCGCCTAGGGACACCCGTGCTTACAGTCCTTCAGTCTCCCATTCAGAGGAGAGGGCTTGTTTCTGCCATTGCTTTCTTCTGTTGTTGCTGCTGTCTGTGAAGATGGAAGTGACGGCCACCATCAAGGCCACCTCAGCGATTCCCTGCAGTCTCCTATGGCTGGTGCCTTCGGTTCTAGGGAAAATTGGCCTCCAACCGCAAAGCTCGGTGAGGGGTTTGAGGCCTCTCTGAATGCTTCCCTCACCACTTGTCCTCCCACAAGCCTGCACCCCATCTTGGGTAGGGGCTTGGGGTATGAGACGGAGGCAGAGGGAGGACCGTGACAGCCGACGTCCCACAGATCCAGCGGCCCTCAGCTGAGCTGTGGGTCTCGTGCTTCATTTTCTGAGAGTGAGGGATCTCGGAGTTCCACTCTCTGGGGCTCCTGTGGTCAGGAAGCTGGGCTGGCCATCCTGCCTGGTGTGTGTATTCTAAAGGTTGCATGGTGAACATGCACTAAGAAGTCGGGGGGCTGTGGCTAACCACTGTCCCAGTTCCACCATCTTCCTCCTGGTTGAGTTCCTCCTGTCCTAATGTCTCTGAGGTCTTTTGACTTGCTCTTCATAGACAATGTCCCCAGAATCTCAAGAGTCCTCGAGGCGCTACACTTGGGGCCTCCCCCACCCATCTGCGTGGAATGGAACTGGAGCTTCCAGATGGGGTCACGTGGCTTCTGTCCACCCACAGCCACCACCTGTGCTCCCCAGCCCCCACCCCAGCCTTGTTCTAGCTCAGGTGTGCACTGGAGCTTCCAGATGGGGTCACGTGGCTTCTGTCCACCCACAGCCACCACCTGTGCTCCCCAGCCCCCACCCCAGCCTTGTTCTAGCTCAGGTGTGCTTCCAGCAGGTGGCTGAGAGCTGAGTCATTCTCCAGGATTTGGGGCTGGACCATGGCACCTGCATTTTACAGACAGGCCAGCCTCCAGAACAAGGAGTCCGCTCCTGGAAGAGGGGTCTCACCTGAGACCTTGGTTGCTTGGTGTGTCTCAGGTCCCTCCCCAAGGTGCTGAGTCATGGAGGCAGGCCCTGGGCTTTTGGGTGTTGAACAAGCCCCCAGACGACTGCCATCTGATTGTTTTGGGAAGTCCTGTCAACTGGCTAGTCCCTGGACATATCCCAGATCTGGAGAATCAGAATCGCCACAGACGGGGCTGAGCTTCTGCAAAAATGTGCCAGGTGATGAAAAACAAGTTATGATTTTGTTGTTTTTGTAAATGATACATTCCAATTATGAAGAGCTCAAGTGACAAGAAAACACAAGAAAGTAAAAACCATCCCAGACTCTATACGTACATGCTCTTGCCGTTGAGTCCATTCCAACTCACAGGGCCCCTAGAGGACAGAGTAGAACTCTCCCATAGGGTTTCCAAGGCTGTCATCTTTACGGAAGCAGACTGCCCCCTCTTTCTCCTGTGGAGTGGCTGGTGAGGTCTAACCTCTTGCCTTTCAGTTAGCAGTTGAGTGCTTAACCATTGGGTCACTAACACCCAGCAATAATCTTCGTTAGCTTCATGTATGGATGGTGGCTTTATGTGTAATAGAACTAAACTGTGCCCATCCTGTGGCATGAGTAGTAGCAATACTCAGTCTAACACCCAGGGCGGCAGGGTCCCCAGCTTCCCAGGGGGCTGTCTCCTGCAGCACTGACCTCTCCAGGGAGCTTGAGAAGGTCTGCCCAGTGCACAGTGAGCCAGATGAAAGCTTCTCAATGAGACGTTAGCGTTCTGGATTGGCTGCATCTCAAAGGCTGAAGACAGGAAGAGGGATTTCCCCAGTGGTCCCCTCTCTCCCCTTTGGGAATAGCCCAAGCTCACCCTTCCCCACAGGTAGACACAGCCATGCCTTGCTCTAGCTCCCCAGGAACCCCTGTATGGGCTGGTGACACAAGTGACATAGCTGTCCATCAGCTACCTTGGCTCCCTCCATGGCACACCAAGTTCAGAACATGTTACCTCAAAGCTTTTTGGTTCTATTTCTTCTTTAAACTGGAAGAAAAATGCCTAGCCAGCTAAACCCAAACAAACAAACAAACACCTCTAGCCACCCCATCACCCACCCCTTCAAGTGAATGGCAAGTTGGATGAAGCAACTTCAGGGCCCCAGAAGTTGTCAGGAACTTGGGGTTTCTAAGTCTACTGCAGTTTTTGACATATGAGATAAGGGCAATGACACATGGGAATCCAGTGTCAATGTGACTGTGGTGGCTAAGGTTGTTGTCAACTTGGCTGGGCCTGGTTGAGTGGCTGGCCAGCTGGTGGTAGTTATTCCCATGATGAGACTGGCAATCAGCTCCATGGTGAGATCTACCACAAGCAGCTGAGTAGCTGCTTTAGGGATGTGGTCTGCTTCCAGTTTATAAGAAACAGCTTTGGGAATGGGCTCTAGCTTATGGCACCTTGAACCCTGCGTGTAGCTGCATCGTTGTTCAGCAGCCCGCCATGCTCTGCCAATCCTGGGACTTTCAATGGACTTGAGCTTGCCATGTTGTTTGGTAACATCAGGACTGTGCCATTTTATTTGTCGACCTTGGGCTTGTCAGCCTCAGCAGCTACTAGCTGCCTGAGTGAAGAGGTGCCTCCAGCTTCAGTGGGCCAGGAGCAAGAGGCAGAGTGAAGCCCAAGGCCAAGGGGCTTTCACACAGCCCCTAGAGCCTGGCACTTGGAACTCAGACTTCTAACCTCCCAAACTATAAGACAATAAACTTCCGTTTGTTCAAGCCATCCCATTGGTGGTATATTTCCTGTCAGAGCGGCACTAGGTAACCAGAACAATGACATTAATGGGGCAGTTCCTTCTGTAGACGTCCCTGTCTCCCCACCATCCCAGCCCATCCCCCTCAGGGCTAGTCTCTCCGCACCCCTAGCTCCATATGTCCCCCCCCCTCAGTTTTGAGTGTGCTTAATACTAAGCATTAAAAACAAAGGTGCTGCTATTAGCCCTACCTTGCAGGCGAGGAAGCCAAGGCCCAAGGACTTTACGCAGGTGGTAGAGGGGTGCTGCTCAGCCCACAAAGCCAGTTTCTGAAGCCTGGGCTAAACCTGGCCCTGATTCGAAAAGGGGTGCTCCTCAAAGGCCGTGGGAGGGCTGGAGGTACAGGACTGTCCCCATTCCTGCCTTCTCTGGTACACAAGAGTGCCAGCTGTGGGCTGGAGGTCATTCCAAGGTTGACAGCTTCTAGATTTATCTGCTGTTTTTCCGTCGACAAGAGACAGTGACATTTCCAGCAGGGCTGCCAGGATGCGGAGCACAGATCCCGTGTCAGCAAACACAGGAAACCATCACCCTCAGCACTGAGGATGTCCTGTTTGGCCTGAGAACATCCTCACGGCCTTGCCCTGCAGCTGACCCAGCTCAGCCCAGGGGGCGTCTGTGTGGGAAGGCTCCTGGATGACCCAGTATTCTCCAGAGGAACTCCACCCCTGCTTCTGGCAGACACCCCAGTGCCCCCTGGTCACCTATTGATCCTCCAGCCTGAGAGAGGCCCACAGCAGAGGGAGGGGCTGCTCCGTGCTGGCTGTGTTCCTTCCTCTTCAGGGAGGTGGCCGGGAGGGAACCTCCCCACCATCCACTCATCACTGGCTGGCCCCAGTTCCTGATAGATCAGCCAAGGCTCCAGTGAGGCGAGGTGGCAACTGGCCTGGGTGGCTTCCTATTGTCACTCTGTGGTCACTGACCCAAAGGTGCAGTGCACTTGGGATCTAAGACTGGGTTGCTGGCTCCAACTCTCAATGTCCCCTCTTGGAGCCATGGCTTGCTCATCAATGAAATGCCCCAGCATTCCTTCCTGCCTAGCCAGGGTGACTTCTGCCCATAGCCCGGTGCCTCCCACCTTAAATTGCACTGAATCACTTGGGCTTTTAAAAATTTTTTTTTCTTTAAATTTTATTTATTTTGTTCTTGTTGAGAATATATACAGTGAGACATACATCAATTCAACCATTTCTCCATGGACAATTTAGTGACATTGATTCCATTATGAGTTGTGTGACCATTCTCACCCACCTTTTCTGAGTTATTCCTCCTCCATGAACATAACTCACTGCCCCTGAGGTTCCTATCTAACCTTTTGAGTTGCTGTTGTCAATCTGATCCCATATGGATAATTCTTTTTTAAAAAATTTGCCCACAATAATACGTTTTCTTTTCTTTTTGATCCCACATAGATAATTCTTAAAAGAGCATAATACTCAGAGCAGGCATTCCTCACCAGTTTAGCTCCACTACTATTTAGTTGTCAGATGGCTTCAAGGGGTATTTTTGATTCAAGGTTTAAAGATTATCTCAGGGCAATAGTTTCAGGGATTCATCTACTCTCCGTGGCTCAAGAAAGTTGGAGTCCATGAGAATTTGAAATTTTGTTCTGCCTTTTCCCTCTTTTGATCAGGATTCTTCTAAGGAATCTTTGATCAAAGTGGTCAGTCATGGTAGCTGGGCTCTACCACGATAGCTCACCTAGTCACAGGCTGAGCAGTTCTGGTCTCTGGCAAAGGAGGCAGTTGTTCAGGGAACCAATTAGCCACACATTCCATACCCTCCTCAGGTTCCTGACTCTCCTTTTTTTCTTTCTCTATTGCTCCAAATTAGTAGACACCAATTGTTTTGCCTTGGATGGCTCCTTGCAAGCTTCTAAGACCCCAGGGACTGTGCAATGAATGGGGAATTAGAACAGAAGCACTAAACACGTTATTAGGCCAGTTAACTGGGATGTCCCATGAAACCATGCCCATCAACCTCCAGACCACGGAAGGAATCCCAGGAATCCAATGAGGTGTTTGGTTTTTTATAAGCAGCCTTCACAGCTTCTTTTTTGTTGTTTTTGGTAAATATGCCTACCACATACCTTTTTCCAATTCAATTTTTCACAGATGTACAACTTACTGACAGCAATTACAACAATCGGCTGTGCAACCCTATCCTTAGTCAGTGAGGAGTCATCTGGAGTCTTGATGCAGGCTCTGTCTGACTCAGCAGGTCTGGGTGGGCAGAAAACCTGGTCTCTAACAAGCTCCTGGGGGTGGCCATGGACCACACTTTGAACAGTGAGGGTTGGCAGGCAGAACTCATTGCTATGGCAGGGACAGGTGGGGACAGGTTGGCAGGACACTTTGTGAGGGCACTGGGGGGACATGATCAGGATCTTTGGGGAGGCCTCAGGATGCATTGGGTGTCACAGCTCCAGTTTCTTGGTGTCACCGAGACCTGGGCTCACCCAGTCACAGGCCGAGCAGGTTCTGAGTTCCACCAGTGTCTCAGTGACTTGAGAATCAGGCTCAGGCCCTGCTCACCCCCTGTCTTCTCCATCCTCTTTCTCTTTGAAAGGTGGTTTCAGGGCCATTCAAAGACAGGCACTGTCCTTCTATTATTTCTTTAAAAACACAGTTGCCTACCAACAAAACACAGCCCCCACCCTCCCTGCCTGAGAGGAAAAAGGGTCTCCCAGTCAGGGCGCCTTCCTCTTCTTCCTCTCTTGGAATGATGGAAAAGTCATTAACGGCCAGCAGAGAACATGCGTCCAAAAGACAGCTGGCCTGGACCTGTTCCTTCCATCATGGACAGAGATGGCTGGGCCTGCAGCCCCTGGTTCCCTGAGCCCACATGTGTGGGGCTGGCTCTGACAGCCCTGTGGGACAGCTGCCAACACCCACCCGTCCTGCTGTGGGCCACATATTCTCTTCCCATCACAGCCCGCAGAGTAAACAGGAGACACCAGATTTCTTCTCACCCTTCATCCCCACCTGTGTCAACCCACTGGACAGATGTTTTCCACTCGTCTTCCCTCTGCCCAGGCAAGGCAGGGCTTTGAATTGGGAAAGGGAAAATATAATTGCAGTGGGAAGTGCAACATCTTCACCATTTGGGAACAAGTTGTTCACTTATTCAATACATACTTTCTGACCATTCACCCTGGCCAGATTCGTGGCGGCACTGGGCTCTGATGGGGCCAGCTGGGCCCGCTTTCAAGGGCCTCACAGTCTGGTGGAAAGGGACAAGTAAATCATTGAACACAGAGGGAGATGGGCTGGTGTGAGGCCCCTGGGTGTGTGAAGGAGGGTGGGCATTCTGAAATAAAAGGCACTTGGAGTTAGAGTGGAAGGCTCCCAAGGGAAGTTCAGCTGAGGTGGTCTTGGAGGGTGACTGGGAGTCTTCAAGAAGAAGAAGGAGGGAGATGGGTGAGGAGGAGAAGGGTAGGCCAGGCAAGAGAACAGCCTCTGCCAAGCCACAGAGGAGTATAGAAGTGAGGCATGTTGGGGACTAGACTTTGGGTACACATGGTGGCATGAGGCAAAATGGACAGGGTATCAAAGGCATGAGGGCTTCATTCCATTGGGATAGCAAAAGCACCTGAAACTTGTTTAAATTTATTTTTATTGTCAATATATAATAATTCAACATTTTTCAAGTGTACAATTTAGTGATGTCAATTACATTAATCATGCTGTGCAACCATCACCCATAATTGTTGCCAAGTGTCCCATCACCATAAACAGAAACTCACTGCTCCCTGAAGGATTCTGAGTGGGTTATGACAAGGTCAGACTCATAGCTCAGGAACAGGGTAGACTGGAGGTGGGAGACTGGAGGAGGTGATGGTGATGGTCCAGTGGAGAGATGATGGGGGCTCAGGGGAAGATGAGGTCAAGGAGGGGACAGGCATGAGAAATGCTGATGGGGTCAGGAGGAGATAGCCAGAAACCTATTGGATTTGAGAGGAATGAGTCAGGGCCTGTGTGTGCTGGTGGGTGTGGGTGGAGGTGGAGGTGGGGAGACTTCCGGCCTCAGACCCCACCAAGGGCTCTGGGCCAGGGCTCCAGAATGGAGTCAGCTGAGTGGGGCAGGCTGCATCCCAACTGAGAGGAACGAGTCCTGGGCAGGCACTTGAGCAAGGACCAAGGACCTGGGAATTAAAAAAATATATACATATTATATGTATGTATATATACACACACACACACACACACACACACATGCATACATACATACATATATATGCATATACACACACACACATATCATTGTCAACATGGCTAGGCTATATGATTCTCAGTGGTTTGGCAGACAATGGACTGGATACTGTTCTGTGATGTAATGTAATGTAACATAATCACCTTCCATAATGTAATGCCCTTCCATGATGTGATCTGATGTGATCAGCCAATCTGTTGAAAGAGGAGTTTCCTTGGGGTGTGGCCTCCCTCCAGAATATAAATGGATGTTCTGGCAAAGCTTGCTCTCTCTCAACCCTGTACTCTTCCCATGTCCTGGCCTCTAGTTCCTGAGACACGGCCTGTGGAAGTCACTCACCTGCCACCTGACCTGAAAACAGTAATCAGAATACTCTGACTCATGTGGAATTATGGCATTGGCTGTTTAGGCATGGTGTTCCTGGGAGTGAAATACATGAGAAACCTACTTTACTTGATCTGTATAGACAGAATTCTAGGTCACATGAATAGCAGTCTAGACTGAATCGTCAGAATACAGTCACGGCCCCTCAATCAATTCCCAGACTTGAATCAGTTTACAGACCCACAACCCCTTGAATGAAGGGGAGGCCAAGTCACCTTGAGGAAGGATGCCACTACATTGCACAAAATTTATACTCTCAATCTTTTTCCCCAGCTTTCCTCAAAGGGCTCTGAGGCCTTTTATAAGAGTGACTATTCACTGGGGAAAAGGAAACAATCAGACTTTTCAGGGATTACTGGGCACTGGCTCTGAACTGACACTAATTCCAGGAGACTCAAAGCATCATTGTGGCCCAAGAGTTAGAGTGGGGACATATGGAGTCAAGTTACTGATGCAGTCTTAGCTCAGGTGCATTTCACAGTGGGTCCAGTGGGTTCCC
>NW_006921625.1:8831413-8844860 GCF_000298275.1 Orycteropus afer afer
ATGATTAATGGATGTCTGCGGCTGTTTCTCTTCAATTTGAGTGGTGCCACATCGCAAATGAAGGTCTTGAAAGCTTTCTCTTATCCATATGAGTAAGGGTGGGTTTACTCAGATGTTGCAGCTCTTTCCCAGTCCTATTTTGAGAGCCTTTTAGCCTAAATGGACTATTCCTAAAGGTGCACGGTAATGTACCAAACAGTACATTACCTTTTGTAATAAATGTGTTCAAATTTTCTACCTCAGATTGTGTTAGCTTGAGTAAGTATTGTTTCCATTTGTCCATTTCTTCTAGGTTTTCAAATTTGTTTGACTGTAGACCTTCATAGTCTTCTGTTATTACCATTTGTATTTCAGTTGGTTCTGTTGTGACACTTCTATTTCACTTCTTTTTTGTGCTATTTGTATATTCTCTTTCTTTTACTTTGTTATTGTTGGTGGTTTGTTCATTTTTAGAAATCTTTTCAAAGAACAATCATCTAGTCTTGTTGATTCTTTCTCTTTTTTATTTTTTGTTTGTTTCATTCATTTCTGCTCAAATCTTCATTAATTCCATTCTTCTGGTGACTGTAGGATTTATTTGCTGTTCTTTCTTTAATATATGGAGATCTGGGGTTAAGGTGTTGATTTTGATACTTTTTTTTCCCCATGTGTGTGACTACTGCTATAAATTGTTATCTGAGCATTGCTTTTGCTGTGTCCCAAAGATTTTGGTGTGTGATGTTTTCATTCTCACTTGGTTAAAGGCACTTTTTAAATTTAATTTTCTATTTCTTCTTTTACTCAGTAGTTTTAAAGCAGGGTGTAATTCAGTTTCCATGTATTTGATTTTTCTCCCGTTAGTCTTCCTGTTGTTGACTTCTGAGTTTATAGCATTGTGATCTGAGAAGATGCTTTGTAGTATTTCGATGTCTTTAAATTTATGGAGGTTTGTTTTGTAGCCTAACATATGGTCTATTCTGGAGAAAGTTCCACGTGTACTGGGAAAGAATGCATACTGTGCTGTTGGGGGGAGTGTTCTGCATGTATCTACGAGCTCTAGTTGATTGTGTTGTTTAGATTTTCTGTATCTTTGTTAAATTTCTTTTTAGTTGTTCTGTCCTTCATTGAAAGTGATGTATTAAAGTAGTAGGAGACTACTATTATTGTGGGGAGCTCTGGTGGCATACTGCCTAAGGCATTTCACTGCTAACCAGAAGGTTGGTGGTTCAAACCCACTAGCTGCTCTGTGGAAGGAAAATGGGGTAATCTACTTCTGTAAAGATTTATCACCTTGGAAACCCAATGGGAGTCACTAATAGTTGGAATTGGCGTAGAGTTGTCTATTTCTCCCTTCAGTTCTGTAAGTTTGATTTACACACATTGAGGCTCTTTCACTGAGTGGGTAGATATTTATTATGGTTATGTTCTCTTGTTTGACTGACACTTTAATCGTTACATAATGATTGTCTCTTTTGCTGGTTTTTGCCTTAAGGTCTATTTTATCAGAAATTAATATTATCATTCCTGCTCTTTTCTGGTTGCCATTTGCTTGATATACGTTTTTCCATCCTTTGATTTTTAGCTTATTTTTGTCTTTGTGTCTAAGGTGTGCCTCTTATAGACAGTATATTGATGGGTCACGTTTTCTTATCCAGTCTGCTACTCTGTCTCTTGACTGGTATATTTGATCTGTTTACATTTAATATAATTATTGATAGTTTTGGATTTACTGCTGTCATGTTGCTGTGTTTGTGTGTGTGTGGTGTTGATGGTTTCTTTGCTTCATATATTTTTCTGTGCTGAGCTCATTTTATTTATGGATTTTCTTATCATTTCCTTTGTTCTGGTGTTTTTAGTATTTTCTGAGACTTCATAATTTTCTTCTTTGTAATTTTGGTGCAAAGGTTTATTCATTTCCTCTCAGGTTATACTGTAGTATATATTCTCTTCTCAAGTTTAGAGCATTGTATTCTTTGTTGATCTCCTCTTCATTTGGAAGTTCTGTAACTAGATGTTTTATTCCCTTCTTTGTTTTGTAGTTATCTTTGTTTACAAATTGGCATCTCTGGTTCCCTATTTTCTGTCTTGTAGGTTTATTTTATTCTTGATACTTCCATTTCTAGGTTTATTTCCAAGTGATGCTGCTGCCTTATCTCTGGCTCTTGTCTGTGGTTGGTGGTTCTCTGTCTGGAGGACTCTCTTTAGCATTTCTTGTAAGGTTTCTAGAAATTCTCTTAATTTCTGTTTATCTGAGAATGTCCTAATTTCACCACTGTATTTGAGAGAAAATTTTGCTGGATATATGATTCTTGGTTGGCATTTTTTTCTTTCATGTCACATCCATTGCCGAGAAATCAGAATCTAGTCTTATTGGCTCTCCTTTGTAGGTGACTTTTCATTTTTCCTGAGCTGTTCTCAAGATTCTTTGTAGTTTTGGAAAGTTGATTATCCTAAGTCTTGGTGATTTTCTTTTGGGATCTGTCCTATTTGGGGTTCATTGAGCTTTTTGAATGCATATTTTATCACCTTTCATGACATTAGGTAAATTTTCTTTCAACTAATCCGCAGCAACTTTCTCAGAGCTTTCCTTGTGTTTTCCCATTCTGGAATTTCAATCACATGTAAATTATTCCTCTTCATGATGTCCCAAATGAATCATAACCTTTCTTCATTTTGTTTAGTTCTTCTTCCTGATTGTTCCTCCAGCAGATTGGTGTTGAGAGATTTATCTTTAATATCACTTATTTTGTGTCCCATTGATAGAATTCTACTCCTCTGTCCTTCCAATGTGTTATCCACTTCTGAAATTTTACTATTAATCTTTTGGATTTCTGTTTGCTGTTTGTTGAATGTACCTAAACAGAATTCTTTTGAATTCCTTATTAAGTGGTTCCTCTAGCACTTCTTCCTCCTGCACTTTGTTCACTTGTTTGAGGCATCATCTCCTGGTATTTTATTTATTTATTTATTTTTGTGTGTGTGATTTGAAGTTGCCTGTTGTCTTTGAGACATTGTAGTGTTATTATATCCATTTGTTGATGTTGGTTTGCTTCATGGTGGTTTTTGTTTTGTTCTATTATAATATATGCAGGAACAGGGTGATCATGTTATTCTGGTCACTTGTTTAGCAGCACTAGGCTGCTCACCACCTGTGTCTGAGAAATTTGGTAGTAAGTAGGAGTGTGACATGAGTCTGATCACAAATCATGTAGAACAGCTGAGGGCAGCCTGGGCAGGTGATGCCTGCTGTCTGTTGCTGGTCCAGTTGTGCTCGAGTGGGTGGTGGCACTTGGCCACCAAGTGGGGCAAAAGTGTGGATGAGTATGGTTGGATTGGGTCACTGGCTCCCAACAGCTGGGGAAAGATAGAAGGAAAGAAAACTGGTGAGGAAGATGTGGGAGGGAAAAGGGAAAAAAGAAAGGGAGAAAAAAACAGGGGAGGGGAAGAGGGCAGACAAAAGAAGAAAGAAAAGGAGGAAAAAGAAAAAGAGAAAAGGAAGAAAACCAACAACAACAAACAAGTGTCAAGTGATAGACACCCAGCACAGCTGGAAATGAGGCACTCCTTTTGTGGAAGCACGCACCATCAAATATGAAGGGTTAGGGTGGCACTACTGAATGTTGAGGTGGTAGGAGGCAAGGTACTCACTCAGCTGGATCAAAGAAAAAAGGAAGAGGAAAAAAAAAATCATGGTGTGGGGAATTGAGAGAAAAAGAAAAATGAGAAGAGAGGAAAAAAAAAAAAAAAGAAAGAAAGAAACTGGTGCAAGTGTTAGCTGTCAAGGACAGCTGCCTCAGGAAGGCAGAGCTCATGCCCGGAGAGCTCACAGTGCTGCCCACAGAGGGGTGGGGTGGGTACTGCTGACCACAGAGTTAGAGAAAAGAGCAAAAAGAAGGAAAAGAGAGAAAAGAAGAAGACAAAAAAGAGAAGAGGGTGAAGAGGAGGAAGATAAAGAAAAGGAAAACATGAGGGAGAAGAGGGAAGGATTAAGGAGAGGAAAAAAGGCCAAGAGAAGAATGCAGCCCTGCGCTGTACACAGCACCGGCCCGCAAGCACAGCTGCGCCAGCCTGCACACGGGTGATGGAGTCAGGCCAGGGACAGGGGCTACTAGCTGCGTGGACAGCCGGGCAGGGGCTCCTGCTCTTCCGGGGAAGATGGCAGGAAAGAACTAAGCAGGCAAAAAAAGAAATATGTCCCAGCACTGGCAGTGGGGTGTGGGGCTGGGGGTTTGACTGGCCCCAGGGTGGGTGCGGGTGGAGAGGGCCACATTTCTGGTCACTGGGAGGTTGTACAGGATAAGGGGAGAGGGCACACCTCTCTGGTCTCCGGATCACCAATGTGGGTGCTGGTGCAGTCCTGGGCAAGGGGAGTGGGTTATCTGGTTCCTGCTCTGATCAGAATGCTGCTGGAAATAATTCAAAATGGCAGCACTGTGCCGGGTAGCAGTTTAGAGCTTCCTGTTCACGGTTTTCCTTCAGTCTCTTCCTGTCATCAGTGTTTGATCTACTTCTTTAGCCTTTCCTTTGAAGCTCTGGGATCCAGGATGGTCGTCTGTAGCTGTTTGACCTGTTTTCCCAGTCTTTGCTGCAGAAGGTCTGCAGAATGTGTCTGCCTAGTCAGCCATCTTGGACCTGGGGAACCACCCATAGGGTTTTCACTGGCTGAGTTTTTATAAGTAGGTCAGCGAGTGTCTCTCTTCAGACTAAGTTCTGGTGAAACGTCTTCAGCATCACAGTAATGTGCAGGCCTCCGCTGAGAGTGGGTGGTAGCTGCACAGGAGGTGTGGGGCCAGGAATTGAACCTGCACCGAAGGTGGAAATTCTACCACGGAATCACCATTGCAAACCTTACAATTATAACCCAACAATTCTTCTCTGAGCTATGTCCAAGAGTATTCTTAGCAGCCTGTTCCTAGTATCAAAACATTGGAAACTATCCAAACCCTGTCAACAGAAGTAGATAAATAGATAAATAAGTCATGATATATTTATACATGGGGGATTACATAGCAGTAAAATTGAAGAACAGCAGGCAATAGCAACAGGGATGAGACTTAGCAGTTTAATTTTAAATAAAAATAAAAGGAAGTCTGAGGTCTTTTCCCTGCTCACTATATACCAAAACAATCAAACTCTTTGCCATTGAGTTAATTCTGACTCATAGTGACACTCATTGGATTTCCAAGGCTGTAAATCTTTACAGAAGCAGACTGCTCCATCTTTCTTCTGAAGAGTGGCTGGTGGGTTAGACCACTGACCTTCTGGTTGGGGGCTGAATGCCTGAACCACTACACAACCAGAGCTCCTTTTACTGACTATATAGAGAACTTCCAAAAGTTGTCCCAGTAGTTAGGGGCAAGCTCAGCCAAAGGCCACCACCTTCTGAGGACAAAATGACCAATTGGTGCTAGGAAACGCCAAGCCTCTGTCTGTAGGCAGCCACCCGGAAGGATGGTTTGGAGCTCAAGTAATAGCCAATTTGAGTTAAGGTGACTGGAACCATGTCCCAGTGGGAACCTGGACAACTGGTGTGGGCGGGTTCTTGGAGGGCTGGAGGAAGAGAGCTAGCTTCTATAGGAGACCCAAGGAGCCTGGAAATTCCAGGGGAAATGGACCGCACAAGTATTGTGGCCACCAGGAGGCCCGGCGGGTGGGGGGGGACAGGGGATGTCTCCAGAGGCTGCACCAGCTGAACAAACTGTCCCTCAATCCCATCCAGTTTTCATGCTCACTTAGCAACCCTCATATTTTTCTGAAATGATTATTTTTTATAAAAACAGTACATGCTTATAAAACATTAAAAATTCATAAAACAGAAAGGACAAAAGCTTGTCAGCACCCATGGTTACATTTTGGAGTGTTTTATTTCAGCATTTTTTACATGCTAATAATCATATTGTTCACATTAGTTCGACTCAGTTTTTCAGTTTTTATTCAAATAGTTTCTCATTTTATGAAGAAAAAATGTATGTATTCATGAGGAAGACTCATTAACAACCTGCCATATGAGATGCCACAACCTTGCTTGCTGAGAGTGAGGAGGATTTGAAGCACTTACTGATGAAGATCAAAGACTGCAGCCTTCAGTATGGATTGCACCTCAAAATAAAGAAAATTAAAATCCCCACAACTGGACCAATAAGCAACATCACGAGAAATGGAGAAAAGATTGACATTGTCAAGGATTTCATTTTACTTGGATCCAAATAAATGCCCATACAAGCAGCAGGTTAAGAAATCATACAACGTATCAATGGGGGAAACCTGCTATAAAATGTTAACAAGCAAAGATGTCACTTTGAGGACTAAGGTGCATCTGATCCTGTTGTTGTTGTTATGTGCCGTCGAGACGGCCACGACTCATAGCCACCCCTCCTTGGGTTTCCGAGGCAGTATCACTACGGAAGTAGGATTGCCCAACCTTCCTTCCGAGGAGTGGCTGGTGGTTTGAACCACCAGCCTTCTGGTTAGCAGTCAAGTGCCTTAGGCACTATGCTACCAGAGTGTCTGACCCTAGCCATAGTATTTTTAGTCATCTTCTATGCATGAGATGGACAATGAGTAAGAAAGACCAAAGAAGAATTGATGCCTTTGAATTATGGTTTTGGCAAAGAACATTGAATGTACCATGGACTGACGGAAGAATGAACAAATCTGTCGTGGAGGAAGGACAGCCAGAATGCTCCTTAGAAACGAGAATGGCCAGACTTAGTCTCACAGCCTTTGAACATGTTGTCAGGAGTGACCAGTCCCTGGGGAGGAACATGAAGCCTGATAAATTGGAGGGTCAGTGAAAAAGAGGAAGACCCTCAATGACATGGATTGACCCAGTGGCTGCAACAGTAGGCTCAAGCCTAGCGAAGATTGTGAGGATGGTTCAGGACTGGCAGCACTTCACTCTACTGTACACAGGCTTGCTATGAGTCAGAACCAACGCGACGACACCTAACAACGTATACACACACACACCTTCTCTAATTCAACAGGTTTCAGGTGTACATTTACTGGTATGACTTGCTTTAATCATGTGCAACCATCTCCACTCAATAAAATATATTCAATAGAATATGTTCAACATATAGCTATATAGGTCAACCCCACTCAAAAGAATGTTGTTGTTGTTGTTGTTATGGGTCCTCGAGTCGGACCCGACTCGTAGCAACTCCTCCTTGGGTTTCCAAGGCAATATCACAACTGAGGTAGATTGCCCCATCTTCCTTCTGAGGAGTGGCTAGTGGGTTTGAACCACCAGCCTTCTGATTAGCAGTCAAGTACCTTAGGCACTACACTACCAGAGCTCCCCCAAAGAATGCGGTCAATCCATGTAGACTACGTTCTATAGATACATATCCATCTCCGCTCGATAGAACACATATATGTATATACATATATTTATACAGTTCTCCAATGGCTGCTGCGTTGTCTGTTTCTTGGTTTTCACTATTATAAGTAGTACTGCCAGGAATATCTTGGTGAATAATGCTTTCTCAGTATTTAAATTATTTCCTTAGGATAGATTCCCAGAAGTGGAATTACTAGATCAAAGGTTTGAATATATTTAAGGCTTTTGCTTCTTACTGCCAGATTGCTTTGCAAAAGCGCGGTGGCAGTTCAGCCTCCCACAGGCTGCCGGTGAGCAGTCCCATGCCACTGCTCCCTCACAAGCATTGAGCTCTCTAAGTTTTAAATAGCTCTGCTCATTTCTGATGACCAACTGAAGGTCATTGGTGGTACCCGACAAAGAAAAGAGCTGTCCTGGAGCATCAGGGCCTGCGAAAGTTCTATCCATGAGGGTCAACTATCAGGCAAACTCTGTGGTTGATCTCTACCCTGTTATTATTTTTCTCGGTGTCAGCCAGTCCCCTGGGCAAGATGATAAAATGGGGTTCTGAGACACAAGGCCATCCCTTTGATCTCTGTTAACTGTAACACTTTCTGCAGAAAGGGATTCGATAGAAGGAAGGGAGAGAAGGAGGACACCAGGCCCCGGAGAGGGTTCTTGTCGACCAGTCAGCTTTGATTCTCCTCCATCTTCTTCCTGCTGACAGAGCCACAGTTTGGTCTCAGGGAAGATGAGAGCAACTCCAGCCCTAGGAGATTAGTCATGATTGGATTAAATCAAGCAGAATGTTATCATTCCCACTGGACAGTCACCAGGCTTGAGTGGGTATGTGATGCAGAGTTGGTAAAGGAAAGGTAAGGAAAATTTGGCTGGATAGAATGGACTTGGCTGGCACAGGCCTTCATCCTTTTGACCCATTCTCTTCTCGCTACCTGAATGCAGATGAGATACCAGAGATGCAGCAGCTATTTTGTGACTCTGAGAAGACAAAAGTGCACACAGCAATGATAGCTGAGCAGAAAGCTAGATGGAGCCCATGTCCTTGAGCAGCTGATCCATCCTTGGACTGCCTGCTCCCAGACTCCTTGCTATACAGGAAGAAACCTTATATGGTTGATGCCACTTTGGTTGACTTTTGGCTTCCTTGCATTTGAATACATTTCCACTAAGAGATATCATAGCACTCTGTGTTATTTAGGAGAAATTATACTAGCTGCTATAGCAACCACACCCCAGATCTCAGCAGCTTAGCATTAGCATAATTAAGTTTTATTTCTCACTCATGTCACACTCCGATGTGGGTTGGGCTGTCCTTATCCAAGCAATGACTCAAGGATCTAGGTTCCTTCCATCTTGTGACATTATCTTTGTCATGCGTGTTCTCCAGGGTTGCCATGGAAGGGGACAAGAGCGTGGACAGCCATGCACACGATTTTACAGCCAATACTGTAAGTGGCATGCATCACTTTCACTGATGTCCCTCACATGGCCTCATATGTCATATGGCCTCCACCTACATGCAAAAAAGGCTGGGAGTATGGCCCTCCTGTGTGCTCAGGAAGAAGAAACGGGGTAGTGAGCAATCAGCCATCCCTACTGCATACTCACTGAGAGAGAAAATCCCAAAGATACACATGCTTATGCCCCAAGTTGCCAAAGACCCATCTGGTAGTGGGCATTCCTGGACCCTGAAAGTGAGCCTGGTCTGGCTGAGTTGGACCTGAAGTTGGCTGTGTGGGCATTTGCATCTGAGCTTCACCTCGCCAAGTATTGAATCTCTAGATTTTACTGTGAAAAATGAGAGTGACATTTCCCAAAGGTATGTTTAAAGAACAGGCAAACATTTTTAAAATTTTGTATATTCTGAAGAGGTGGATGAACCAGGGTTTGGTTTGGAGTAGACTCATTAAGGTCTAGGTCATTGCAGCCAAGAACTCTTCTCTTAGGTTCTTTGTTCGTAAAATCACTCATTTCAGTCATGCGCCACTGACTCCATGCAAAACTCAGAGCCACTTTGAGGCCCCAGACAGGTAAGTCAGGGATTCTGAGCTCAAGGAAGTTGCCATCTGTCTGGTGAGCACTCATGTTAACACATGAGGGGGGATGAATGGGAGAGGGGCCAGAAGAGGCCATGGGCTGAGAGTCCATGACATGTTCCACTACATATAATTACAGGAAAGCACTCTCATTAAGGCAACGTTGACCAGAAAGGTACCACCAGTCACCCATTTAATCAGTCAATGTCATGGATGGAATTGTGCCCTCTAAAAGACAGGCTGAAGTCCTAAACCCAGAACCTGTGAACGGGAGCTTGTTTGAGGGAATAGGGTTTTTCTCTGGAGATGCCATCAGTAAAGTTAACAAGGTCATAGTCCCTTCTGATAGTGTCTTATGAAAGGAAAGCAGACACGGAAACAGAGTCACACAGGGAAAAGACAGATGCCATGTGACAATGGAGACAGACACATCTACCAACAGCAAAGGAACACCAAGGACTGCTGGCAGCCACTAGAAGCCAGGAGAGAAGCAAGGGACTTCTCTCTCAGAGCCCTCAGAAGGGACTGACAGTCAACACCCTGATTTAGACTCTTGGCATCTGGATAATAAATTTCCCTTCTTTAAACTCCCTACTTTGTGGTATTTTACGATGAAACTAAGACAGTCAACTTATGCAAACTGCTGACAATGGGGATTAGCATATAGCATCCATCCATTCATTCAACAGAGTGAAGGAGCACCTATTAGGTGCCAGGCTCTGAGGACAGGCAGAGTGCCCCCTGCAGGGGTGCTAAAGCTGCCAGTCTCACTCCTGAGTCTGTGCCCAGCTGAGAAGAGGACCTGGGGCGAGTCGCTACGGAAGGAGCAACGTGCTGCATTACTGTTGGACTATTATTTCCGGTTCTGATAAATCTACTGAAAGCTGGGAAGGCTCAAGCAAATATGATAAAGGAGATGCAACTCAACAGGAGGTCTGGGGGGTAAAACGGATGGGGGAGGAGAAGAGAGGAAGGGAGCCACTTCCGGCCGAGCACCTCTCTAGTTTCTGCTCCTCTACCTTAGGTCTGAGCTGCCCATAATTAGCCATTTTGCATTCCCCATGGGGTGAGCTGGCTGATGGGTTTCACAATGCCTGAAGCGTTTCTTCCCGCTTCTGGCCAAACAGATCTATTCTGAGCAGTTTAATTTTGGATGCTCTGCTCCTGGCGTGGGGGGGCGGGGACACAGGAAGGTCATGGAGGAGCTGGACAAGGAGAGAAGCGATGGTTTGTTCTAACCAGGCCTGTTGGGAGCAGGCTGCCCTGGGCCGCTACACTGTCTGCTCCCACACTTCCAGGTGGGCAGGCCAGGGGAAGATGGGACCGGGCTCAGCCAAGGCCAGATAAAGACAGAAAGAGAAGTGTCTTCTTGGGTTGGCACAAAAGAACCACTGGATCATAAGTAACTTGGCCTCCTACTAATGATGGAGGTGGGTTTGGATTCAGATGGGCCAAGTCAGCAGTACCTCTGTCCCTTAGGGGTTATATGAGGATTCATAGAAATAACCACACTCCCAGTGTGAGCTCAGTGCCTGGCACCCGACATGATCAATAAATGGTACCTCGCATCCTCCTTCTCTTCCTTTCCTAGGAAGGGTATCTCAGGGGTGAAAATTGGACTGAGACTGGAATTTGTCTTCAGGGCTCCTGAAGTGTGGTAATCCACAGATCCGAGGGGCAGAGGGTCAGCAGGAAAGAATTTGGGTGCGGATGGTTTTGAAAAGCCCTTCAGAACAGGACTGGTGATGGACAGATCTCCTGAGACTTAAGAAAGGGAAAGGGGTAGCTTTCAAAGTCTGAGACCAATTGGCAGTGCCTTTGATGTCACCCTTGGCATGAATCCTGGGGCACGTTAAGAAATGGTGACTAAAGTAAATGGAGATCATGAGAAAGACATTTGGTTTGTTTATGAACTTTAACCCCACAACTGAGATGGCACTCAATCTACCCACTTGGAAGTGAACTGCAGAAGCCCAGAGTAACTCCTTTTTGTAGTGGGGTTACTGGATGGGGTCCGAGGGAAATGCACTCTCTATCCAGGCTATTTTAGAATTTGACAAGGATGGTGAAGCTCCATGTTGCTTTCTTTCATCAGGAAAATGCACTCCCTAGAGAAGGACTCTATGGTTGGTAAAGTGCAGGGTCAGCTGAAAACAAAGGAAACTTTGAATGAGATGGAATGAGACACAAGGGCCATGACAGACTGAAACGCAGCAGCAACACGACAACTACGAAGATGGCACAGACGGGTAATGTCCACTGTGCTTAAGGTCGCCGTGACTCAGCCAACTCTACGGAAACTAACCCACTGTGCTTAAGGTCACCGTGACTCGGCCAACTCTATGGAAACTAACAGCAGAATTTCTCAGGGCACTTGAGAGTCTTTCTTGAAATCTTCATGAACCAGGCTAAAGTATGAACTGACCGTCAGTCAGTCAAAGTGGAACTGGGCTTTGTTATTCAATCAGCCGTGGATCTGATAAACCTGTGCAATTGCCAATATTCGACAGTTTTGACCTACAAAAATGTCCATTTCATAGGGTTCACTTACTAACCTACTGCCATTGAGTTGATTCTCACTCACAGGGACCCCCACTGGGTTTCTGAGGTGGTAAATCTTTACTGAAGCAGATTGCCCTGTCTTCTGCAGAGTGGCTGGTGGGTTTGAACCACCAACCTTCTGGTGAACAGTCACATGCCTTAGGCACTGTGCCACCAGAATTGCTTTCCAACAAGAGGGTGCTGCATGATATGCACATCTGTTTGTGCAGCCTCACAGCACGGGGTAGTGGGAAGAGCCCTGGGCTCACACCCTGGCCCCATCACTCCCCAGGATTCATGAAGGTGCTCCCATGGTGTGTCCGGCTCAGTGCCTGTCCATTGCACGTGTCAGAGTGGAACTGTGCTCTGTAGGGTTTCCAATGGCTGAATTTGGGGAAGTGCATCACCAGGCTTTTCCTCTGAGCTGTCTTTGCATGGATGTGAACCTTCAACCTTTGGGTTGACCCAGGGACTCCTAGTGCTAATTCTTAAAACAGCCCTACCAGGTTAATAATATCCCTGGTGGCATAATAGTTAAGCATTAGGCTGCTAACCAAAAGTTTGGTGGTTTGAACTCACCAGCCACACCTTGGGAGGAAGATGCGGTTTTCTTCTGCAAAGATTACAGTCTTGGAAACCCTATAGGGCAGTTCTACTCTGCCCTATAGGGTCACTGTGAGTCGGAATTAACTTGATGGCAGTGAGTTTTAGGTGGTATTATAACTATTTAACAGTTGAGGAAATTAAGTCTCAGAGAGAACAAGGGCTGATCCCAGCCGTAAGCTAGTTCGAGGCAGAGCCAGAGGTCCAAGTCTGGATATGAGCCCCAAGACCTGTGTTCTCCACCCTCTGCCTGTCTGGAAGGCCTGTGACCCCAGGTGCAGGAAATTCCAGCTTTCAACAGACATTTGGGACAGAGAGGGCTTTGTGTGGCCCCCAAGAGGGAACAGTCATGTGTCAACTTCACTGTGTTGAAGATTGGCTGTGAGAGACTATCGTCTTTCACAAGGCCGCTGAAACTCATCGTGAGTGACCTTCACAGAGTCTGCTAAGATGCGCAGCTCCAGAGTAGCAGCGTGGGGTAAACTGACGCTCGGCAGTGGAACGCTTCGTCTGAAGAAGTCCATCCCATCAGCCCATCGAGGGGGGTGAGAGCTCATGCCGAGGGCACACCGCATCGGGGTTTCTCTTCTGCTGGGACGGCAGTGTTGCCCACTACCTCAGCCCGGGAGATGCTCAATAAGGTGTCGAACTCTTAATTTCACAGCCTGTTACAATGGATGCTGCAACGGCTGGGCGACAGCGTGGGCCCACGGTCACTGCTGCAGGAGCCACACGTGCTCCCGGCCATTGATTTTGCTGGATCAATGCCCCATCACACTGTGCTCCTGTTTGCAGACACTTCCCGTGGATTCCTGTGTCTCAGCTTCAGGTGGTCTCCTGTTCAGGTCACCCCTGGAAATGGCTTTGGAGAATGATGGCTGGGGCCTGGAACAGGGACATTTGTATTCATGGGGAAACTGACAATGCCATTCCTTTGGGCTATGAA
>NW_006921625.1:8845775-8852933 GCF_000298275.1 Orycteropus afer afer
CCATGCCCACAGGGCCCGGGACTGCACCCCATCCTGAGACATCAGGTTTTCCCATTAAAAGGACTCTTTCACTTGATATGTGGAGATGGGGTTCTAGAAGCCTGGAGTGTGTGTGCGTATGTGAGCGTGCATGTGTGTGTCCACATGCATGTGTGTGCATGTGTGTATGCATGTGAGTGAGCAGGTGTGAAAATGTACATGTGTGTGAATGTGACTGAGTGAGCATGTGTAAGCGGGTGTGAATGTGCAAGTGTGAATGAGCATGTGTTTGGATATGTGTATGAGCATGCACATGTGAGTGAGCATGCATGTGTATGAGCGTGTATGTCTGTGGGCATGTTTGAGTGAGCATAAGTGTGAGCGTGTGTATGTGACTGTGTACACATGATTGTGAGTATGTACACATGATTGTGAGGGTACAAGTAATTGTGTGTGCCAATGAACATGTGTGCGAGTGTGCGTGTGTGCCAGTGAGCATGGGATCATGCATGTGTGGCTGTGGACATGTGTGTGCATGTATGTGAGTGTGCACATGTGTGTCAGTGACTGTGTGCATGCACGTGTGTGAGTGTGCATGTGTGTGTGAATCTCCCAGTGAGATCTGTAAGACCCTATGAAAGGCTAAACAAAGCATGTGGGTGGGCTGATCACAAAGCACATGGGGAGACTTATAGTGACCCAAGGGCCACTTTTTGGCCCCTCTAACAGAGGAAGGAGAATCCTTGGGCTGCTGTGTCACATGAGCAGGGTCATGTCCAGCCTCCTGGATGCCCCCTTGCCCTGCCAGCTTGCTCTGCCCCCAGGACACATTGCATGCCCTCTCCTTCCCTGAAGTGTCACCTCAGCTGTCCCTTAGACCACCCTCTGGGCCTTGCTCTGTGTCATAGCCCCGGCCCCTCTCTGTCTCCTCTCCCACAACCCATTGGCACATGTTGCATAAGCTCAGCAGGGAGCTTATCCAGTCCCCAGGCCCCTTGATTCCTTAGTGGACATCAGCTTGGTGGTTCTGCCCCAAAGTACTGCCTTCAGACTGAACTAGATCCCAGCCAGTCACCTGTGACCACGAGCTTTCTGAAAGCCTGTGAGGCTCCTCTTCTCTGGGCCACCTGGTCCTGCGTTCAGGCGTCAGTGACAGGGTCCCCCACCTGGGTGCCTTTGAGACAGGCTGACTCATCCTCATGCCTTCAGTGTGGCACCCAGCATACGAGGACATCCACACGTGCAGGTGGAAAGGATGCATGAACTTTCCCTCAGGCGTCATGTTACGGGTATTGATTCTACGCGTCGTCCCCTACCAGCTTCTCTGCATCTTTGAATGCCTAGAATGTTCCGACAGAAGGCAAGGGTGAAGCGGTGCTGCTGAAAATGGCCTCTAGACGGTTTGTGGGTTTGGGAAACTGGTGCACAAGGAGGGAAGAGCACAGAAGCCCCTTCCGGGTTGTGCAGTAAGATTTGTGGTACTCCTGCAGAAACCACGTCACCAGGGCTTCAGGGCTGGAATTTCTGGAGGAAACCAGAGATTGTTTTACAAAAATACCCTTTCAGAAATAGCAGCTGGCTTTGCTTTGCTTCTAAGGCTGTGGAATTCAGCTTCCTGATTTTGGAAGACAAGTGTCTGACCCACATCTGACCACAAGGAGGTGGGCAGCTGGCGGGCCTGGTGAGAGGCAGTCCAACTGTGTCTTTGAAGGGCATAGTGAAGGAGTAGGGGTGTGTGGGGGGTGCAGGCGTAAAGGGGTTGTAAGTGTACTAGGGGGTGTGGGTGTGCTGAGAGGGCATGGGCATACTGAGAGGGTGCTGGCATCCTGGGAGCTGTGAGTGTACTGAGGGTGTACTGACGGATCTGGGCACATCAGGGCTGAAGATAGTGGTGTGGGTGGACTGAGGGGTGCTGGCACACTGGGGGTAGGGGTGTACTGGGAGGTGCAGGTGAACCGTGGCATATGGGCATGCTCGGGGCTGGGGGGTCATGCTGAGGCGGTGAGGGCATACCGGGGTGTGGGCATCCTGAGAGAGTGCAGCCATGCAGGGGGTGTACTCGGGGGTCCATGCTTGCTGAAGGGGTGAAGGCATGCTGGGAGGGTGCAGGTATGTAGGTGTGTGTGTGTGCTGGGGGTGCAGATGTACTGAAGGGGTGTGGGGGTACTGGGGAGGGTATGGGCTCGCTGTGGGGGTGAGTGTGGGCATGGGAAGGGGGGTGTGGATGCACGCTGACCTCGACCTTCATTCCCTCCACAGGCAGTAACCTGCTGCACAGAGTCTTCTTCTCTTCTTCCATCTTTTTGGCCACATTCTCTGACTCTCACACCTGGAAGCAGGAAGTGGAGAGGGTCCTTCTAACAGCCAGATGCCTGGGTCAGAACACTCATCTCGGGTCCTCCTGGAGTTCAGAGGTGAGGATTTATGGCAGGATGCACAGGAGGTGGCTTGGGGCTTTGTGGGCGGGAAAGCCACCGCCATCCCGGGCTGGCTTGGTTGTGATTCAGCTTCTGGCCTCTGGGACTCTGCCAGCTGTGAGCAGAAATGGGGCTGCTTCTCCCCCTCTCCCCCTCCTCTTCTTCCTCCCCCCTCTCCCATTTCTCTCCACAAAGATATTTTGAACGCAAGTATTCTAACCAGAATTTTCCAGCAGTGATGAGATCCCATCTAGAAAATGCTGGCATCTCAGCCTCGCCTTGCCCTACCTCACCCCTGCTTCTTCTCCTTCTCTCAAAGGGTGTGTGACCAGGCGCTGAGCAGAGCTGTGGGGCTCCCTAGCTGGCGGTGACTCCCACTTCTATTTCTCTCCAGCCTCAAGTCCTTGCTCAGGGAACTGAAGCTCGGGCTGGGAAACCCTATCTCCCCGACAACGGCCCCATTGTGAGGGAGGGGTCTCATTCCCAGTGTCCCCATGAGGAAAATAAGGCTTCCATGGTTTCCACCAGGGCTGTTTTCCTAGGGGGCATTAGAGTCGGTTGTTTCTGAGCTAATCCCTGAGAAAACAGACAGCAATTCTGTGAGGCAGGGAGAAAGTTGGGAGAGTGTTGGGGGGAGTGGGGTGTAGATTGGGCTGTAGAGTAGGGGGTAGAGTTGGGGAAGAGTGCTCCCTTGGTTTCCACCAGGGCTGTTTTCCTAGGGGGCATTAGAGTCGGTTGTTTCTGAGCTAATCCCTGAGAAAACAGACAGCAGTTCTGTGAGGCAGGGAGAAAGTTGGGAGAGTGTTGAGGGGAGTGGGGTGTAGATTGGGCTGTAGAGTAGGGGGTAGAGTTGGGGAAGAGTGCTCCCTTGGCCTCCCGCCGTCCTCAAGGGCACGCCCAACCCGAGCGGATCATCACATTGACAACCCCCTGGAGCAGCTCTGCGCTGCACAGTGGGGTGGCCATGAGTCGGAAGCACCGGAGGCCTCTGTTAGTGGGGCGGGAGCGGATCTTCTTGCCCGTCGCTTTGCTGTTTTCCAAAAGCTCTGCTTGGGCCGCACTACATCTGCAGTCAGAAAACAAAAACAAGGAGTGGCATTTAGGAGAAAACAGCATTTGCTCAGCACTTTTGCTCCTCTGGTCTCGTTGGGCCTGGAGGGGAGGCAGGCCACTGCGCCTTCTGGTCGCGGTTGTGGTGGGAGGGGTGGAGGTGGAGGGCCCAGGCACCTGTCAGGGACACAGCAGCAGCTCCGGAAGTCAAGCTAGGGAGGCTCTCGGCTCTGCAGGATTCCCTGCACCCTGTCCTCCACTGGGCCCTGGGGGCCTGCTTTGCCCATCTGTCCTGTTGGAGAGTCCTTGGATCATGCAAACAGTTAGACGTGTTTGGCTGCTAGTCCACCCAGATACGGTTCTGAAGAAAATGGAACTGCTTCTAAAACATCAGCCGTTAAGAAGCCTGTGGGGCCGGCGCTACTCTGACACTGTTCTACAGTGACATGGGATCACAGCGTGTCAGGGTCGATGGGATGGCAGCTGGTTTGGTTCACTGCTCTTGGGGATGCTGATTATAAACATGGTCCCTTGGTCAGTACTGCCATGTGTTGACCCTACTGTTCTGCTCCTGAGGACATTTTGACCCCAAAGCCACTGTGAATGACAGTGTTTCAATCAGAATTACCCCAAGCGATGAGTTTCTAGGTAGAAAGTGCTATGTTCCACAGGAGGCCTCATTACGCCCGTTGGGTCCCTCTGTCAGTTTCCTCTGCAGCACAGTAGACCGTCCCCATGCTTCCGTTTTGCTGACATTATCCACACGGGGATCAATTCCTCTGCATTTGGAATTTCACCACTGACATGTGCTGCGTAAATCAGTCTTGTGCACATCTGACTTTCCTAATTACAACTGCTGCTGTGGTAGAGGCCACAGTTTCTCTGGGTGACATTAGTGTTGGTGCTTTTTCTGAGGTAATCCATGACAGTAAAGACAGCAATGTTGTGAGACAGGGAGAGTGGGGGAAGGGCAAGGGAAGGAGCAGGATGGGGTCACAGAAAGAGGACTGTGGGGACAGAGGGGCTGTGGGCAGCAGTGTGACTGCAGTTGGACTGGTGGGTGGAGCTGAGCTCTTACATGTGCGGGAGAGACCAAAAACCAAACCAAACTCTCTGCTGTTGAGTTGGATCTGACTCATAGCGATCCGTCCTTGAGTTTCCAAGGTGGTATCTCTACAGAAGTAGATTGCTCAGTCTTCCTTCCAAGGAGTGGCTCATGAGTTTGAACCTTCAGCCTTCTGGTTAGCAGTCAAATGCCTTAGGCACTACACCACCAGAGCTCCTGTGGGGTAGAGGGCTGGGGTCAAATCATCCATAGGGATTGTCAGATGGCACAGTCCTGGTCAATGACTGTCCTCCTCATGTGCCAGTCACATGAGGCCTTTCCTGGGGCAACTGAGCTGAAACTAATAGGATAAGTGTCTTGCCACCTAGGGCAGATGGGCTGCAAGGAGGAGACTGAAGATCTGCCAGCTCCATGCTTCTGATGCATGAAAATAGCCTGTTGTAGTGGGAGCATCAGAAGTCGAGAGGCACAATAGGCCAGGAGACAGTGGGAAGCTGTGGGCAGCAATCATTTCAGACCCTGGATACAGCCATGCCTGAAACCCATCCTTAAGCTGCCCCATTACATCATTTAATTAAGACTCCGATTTTTGGGGGGAGGGGAGGGGTGCAGTGCTTGAGGTAATTGATTTGAGGTTCTGTCACTTGCAACTAAAAGTGTTCACAGCTTTAGACTCTCAAGGTTTTGTTGTCAGCACATCTCACTTGCTGTTTTGATGTCCAGAATGCCTCGTAGGAACTTTTCTCTTCTCCTCCTCGCCGTCTGGGCTGATCTTCCAGGAGTGTGTTTCCTATTCCTTATTTGAGTGTCTGTTGAGAGTAGCGTGTTCTAGATGATGTGCTGGGGGACAGGGTGGGGCAGCCTTTGAAACAAACTTCTCTGTAAAACAATCACAATGACACCGTGTGAACTGAGGAAGGACAGAGCTCACGTTTGCCCAGCCCGGAGTGCCTGGATAGAAGACTCTGATAGTTGATTGTGATTTGGACAGTAATAGGAAGGACACCGCTGGTCCTGGAGCAGGAGCTTCAAGATGGCTCCGATAGTCTCATCCCTCCCAGAGGCCAAGGAGTTAGCGCTGCGAAACCAGACCCTTGAGAGGGAGCCCGTGAGTCCGAATTCCAGGAGCACGGCAGCAGGTGGATGGCCCTGCAGGACAGCCTGTCCTGGCTCCCCGAGGACCTGGACGCCATTCCACACGCTGTAGCTGGTTTGAGCATGTATGTTAGAAGCCAAGTCATCGAATGAGCTGGCACCGTCATTTCTCTTGGCGTGTAACCAAGCCATATGCCTGGTTCCGTTGTTTACCAGAGTCCAGAATGGTGCCTTCCGTAGCATCCTGGGTCTTTATTTTGGCCAAGCTGTTTATTAGAGGCAGGGTGGGTTCCTTAAGCAAGACCTCCCTGCCCTGAGCCAGTCTAGGACACGGGATGTTTGTGTATCATGATGCAGGCCTGTGGGGCGGCTGCACCATATTCTAGGGCTTCTGCTTCTGGGTGGTGATGCACAACTGAAGTGTGTGTCAGAATCCGAGTGTGTGAGGCCATGACAGGTGGTTTTCAATGAGCATAGGCAACATTTCAAAATTGTGTTGTATTCAGAAAACTAAGAAGGAACTCCTGTTGTTTTAATAAAACAAAGTGAAGCTTGAAAAAAATGGCCTGGCTGGAAGAAGGCACACATCTAGGGTGGAGTGTGAGTGTCAGCAGGGGTGTACCACTGTCAACGGTTGTCACTCCTCACTGCTCCCATCAACCTTGCCTGGATGAGACCTGACCTGATGTCTGACCCACATCCTAAGGCAGCAGAATTGAAACGAGTCAGAAATTTCTCTCCTTACTACAAAGGACATGTGGCAGTTGACAGAGAACAGGCTGCGGAGTGGAGAGGGTAGCATAATCCTTATATATTTCTCAGGGTGCCAGAACGTGTCAGGGACGGAAGTGGCTCAAGCCTGTGTAGTGAAGTAGGGCAAGGGCCAGTGGTGGGCAGGGGAGGCCACTGTGGTCCACCTTCGTGGAGTCCTGTGCTGAGCCCTGGGGACCCATGGGCCTTCTCAGAGAAGACTAGTAACCCTAGATCCTACTCCTCAACTCTGTCCGTGTGACCAAGAAGAGCAGGACACTCAAGTCAGATGACCTGTTTCAGTTGGGTTGTTTATTGGCTGTGTGACCTTGGGCAACTCATTCAACCTTTCTGAGCCTCAGCCTCCATCTGGACACAGCCAGGAGGATTCCCTGTGTCCCCGAGATGGTGACAGTTTTTCCTTGGTCCTTTGGTTGGCATCAAGTGTGCTTCTGTTGCCTGTTTCCTGTGAGACTGTGAGCAGCATCTGCATTTTGGAGCTCCTCAATTAAAAACACCAGAAATAGCTCCCAGCATCTGATGGGAGCGAATGTGTGCCCGGCATCATCTCACATGGCTGCTGTGTGTTCACTCAGTGATTCGTCCAACAGCCCTGGGGGCAGATATATCCTATTATATGTATTTTTAACCCTAAGATACTTTATTTAAAAATTAAAAACTTCCACAAGGATAATTTCCTATACATTGATAGGGCCAGGGACTATCTTTTTTAAATGATATAACATCTTTTTTGTTTGTTTTTAATTTTCATTGTAGTGAAAATATAACTAACAAAACATA
>NW_006921625.1:8853346-8855126 GCF_000298275.1 Orycteropus afer afer
TAATTGAGATCATACTGTGTTTGTCCTTTCGTGACTGATTTGTTTCTCTCAGCATGATGTTTCCAAGGTTCATCCAAGTGATGACACACTTCAGAACTTCATTTCTCTTTTAGGCTGAGTAAAAGGTGTAAAGGAAAATGTGTATAAATGTAGGGCAGGGAATTACTTGGTATGGAGCTTCCAGCCACGGTCTCTGTGACTCCCACCAGATAACTGAGTGGAACTATGTAAATGTGAGATGCTTGTGGCCTACCAATGGATTGGATAACTTCTTGTTGTTGTTGTTAAGTGCCACAGAGTCATCTCCAACTCATAGCAACCCTATGCACAGCAGAACGAAACACTGCCCGGTCGTGTGCCAGCCTCATGATCCTTGCTATACCTGAGCCCATGGTTGCAGCCACCGTGTCAGTCCATCTCATTGAGGGCCTTCCCCTTCGTCATTGACCCTCCACTTTACCAAGCATGACATCCTTCTCCAGGGAATGGTTACTTCTGACAACATGACCAAAGTAGGTAAGACGAACTGTGGCCTTTCTTGCTTCCAAGGAGCATTCCAGCTGCACTTCTTTCAGGACAGATTTGTTAGTTCTTTCAGCAGCCCACAGTACTCTTAGCATTCTTCTCCAACACCACAACTCAAAAGCACCAACTCTTCTTCGATCTTCCTTATCCATTGTCCAGCTCTCACAAGCAATCACAGAGGGGACTGAAAATACCATGGCTTGGGTTAGGCACACCCTAGTCTTCAAGAAGACATCTTTGCTCTTCACTTGAAAGAAGTCTTTTGCAGTAGATTTGCCCAATGCAATACATTCATTGTCTGATGTCTTGACTGCTGCTTCCATTGGTGTTGATTGCAGAACCAGGTAGTATGAAGTCCTTGACAACTTCAATCTTTTCTCCATCCATTGTGAAGCTGTTTACTGGACGAGTTGTGAGGATTTTCGTTTTCTTTATATTGAGGATATATACTGCAGACTGTAGTCTTTAATCTTCATCAGTAAGTGCTTCAAGTCATCCTCACTTTTGGCAAGCAAAGTTGTGCCATTTGCATATTGCAGGTTGTTAGTGAGTCTTCCTCCAATCCTGATGTCTCATTCTTCTTCATATCACCCAGGTTCTTGGATTCTTTGCTCAGCATACAAATCAAATAAGTCTGGTGAAAGGACACAACCCTGATGTGCTCCTTTATTGATTTTAAACCATGCAGTATCCCCTTGTTCTGTTCGAACGACAGCCTCCTGATCTATGTACAGGTTCCCTATGGGTATAATCAAGTGTTCTGGAATTCCCATTCTTCTCAATGTTATCCACAATTGGTTATGATCCACACAAATGAATGCTTTTGCATAGTCAATAAAACATAGGTAAACATCTTTCTGGTATTCTTTGCTTTCAGGTAAGATCCATCTGACATCAGCAATGATATCCCTCATTCCATGTCCCCTTCTGAATCCAGCTTGCATTTCTGGAAGTTCTTTGTCAATATACTGCTGCAACCATTTTTAATTTATCTTCAGTAAGATTTTACTTGCATTTGATATTAATGATGTTGTTTGATAATTTCCACATTCTGTGGGATCACCTTTCTCTGGAATGGGTACAAATATGGATCTCTTCCAGCCAGATGGCCAGGTAGCTGTCTTCCAAATCTCTTGGCATAACTGAGTGAGTGCCTCCAGAGGGGCATCCGTTTGTTGAAACATCTCAATGGGTATTTTGTCAATTCCTGGAGCCTTGTTCTTCGCCAATTCCATCAGTGCAGCTTCGACTTCTT
>NW_006921625.1:8856426-8860515 GCF_000298275.1 Orycteropus afer afer
ATGGCAAATAACAACAACAACAACAACAACAGTTCCCTAATAAACCCCATAATTGTGAGGACAGCCTGTGAGTTTTGTGTGGTCATTGCAATGAATTATCAAACCCAGCAGAGGAGTAGTGAATGCCATGGGAGGGACAGAGGGTGCCAGAATTGGTGAAGAGGGTTGAGGGTAGTGGCACGTCTGACTTTCACCTCTCAGGAATCAGCCTTGGGCTGCTGATGGTGAGCCTGCCTTCCCCTAATGAAGTTAGAGGAGCTTGGAGGAGGACGCTGTCTCTGCCATTTTGACAATATAACACATTTTGTTTACCCGTTCATCTGTGGGTGGTAGAGGTGGATACTATTCTTATCCTGTTGTTACAGATGGGGTGACTGGGTGACTGAGGCAGAGAGATTTCCATGAGTCAGTGGATGAGTGGATGAAAGGGTGGCTCCTATGGGCTCTTCAGACTCTGCTGGGCTTGAACACAGCACTGTGGGAAGAAACCAGAGGCCTGAGCTTTTGGCAGATGCACAGTTGTCAGCCTTCCCTCTTTGGCTCTTGTTGAACTCTTCACATTGGCTTTTTAAATCTATTTGTTTTTGCTGCATGGAGAGTAGGTTTCCAGGTGAGGAAAGTGGCATGCAGGGTGGTGACTTGTCCTCTTGCGTGCTGCTGACAAGAGGAGCCTTGAGTAGAGGCAACAGTGCCCTTCCAGTTCCGAGTCACACAACTCTGTGGCTCTGTTGTTGTTGTTATTATGTGCCGTCGAGTCAGCCCCGACTCATAGCGACCCCTCCTTGGGTTTCCGAGGCAGTATCACTGAGGAAGTAGATTGCCCCATCTTCCTTCCGAGGAGTGGCTGGTGGCTCTGTAGGAGAAATTTTTAAGCTATAGAGTATTGAAAACGTAATGGGGGTGGGGGTGGATAGGCACAGAGACAGCAGGGAGTCAGAGATGAGAGATAGGGAGAAATGGGAGGCCTCCCTGTTTTTTAAGGTTTAGAGTGAAGTAAACAACTCCAGGAGTATTGGGTCAATGTGCTGTCTGCTCTCGTTAGATTCTCAACTTAGGGAAGTCACCTGAGTGAGCAGCCTGACTTTACAACTACTAACAAAGCAAAGTTGAAAAGAGGAAAAAAGCAAGGAGCGAGTCTGTTGGACTCAGACAGACCTTAATAAGGGACCCAAGAGGGGCCATGATCTCCCCCTCCACTCTTGCCTCTCTGAGAGAAGGCAGAGTGTAAAGCCTTGTGGAACCTAGTCATCCTATGGGGAAAAGGAAGATTCTGCCTGGAATATTCCAGGGGCGGTGCACCCTGAGGGGCCAAGTCTTGCCTCAGCCCAAGCTATAGTGGTTTAGTCCCAGGGCATCAGGCCAGGCTGCCTGTGCTTGAAATCTGAACACCCACTCACTTCCTGGGAGATCCTGGGCACATGACCTAATTTCTCTGTGTGTCACTTTCCTCAAGTGAAAATATGGTGATTAACAGTAGCCACTTCTGAGGGCTGTTGTGAGGTTAAATGAGATAGGTACGTTCAAGGCAAATGGCTGCCACCAGTATGTGGGGACACTCAATAAACAGTAGCTGTTACTAGGATTGATGTTCAAGAATATTCCTTTCTCACTGACCCTCTACTTTACCAAATATAGTGTCTTCCTCAGGGACCATTCCTTCCTAATAACATACCCAAAATATGTGAGATGGAGTCTCACCATCCTCCCTTCTAAGAGCATCCTGGCTGTGCTTCTTCCAAGACAGATTTGTTCATTCTTCTGGCTTCCCATGTATATTCAATATTCTTTGCCAACACCATCATTCAAAGACATCAGTTGTTCTTTGGTCTTCCTTAATCATTGTCCAGCTTTTGCATGCATATGAGGTGATTGAAAATACCAGGGCTTAGGTTGGGCTCATCTTAGTACTCAAGGTGCTATCTTTGCTTTTTGACACTTTAAAGAGGTCTTTTGCAGCAGATTTTCCCAATGTCATTTTGAATACACCCTTTGAGTCATTTTGAATACACCCTTTGATTTCTTGCCGGCAGCTTCCATGGACTGTTGATTGCGGATCCAAGCAAAATGAAATCCTCAACAACTTCAATCTTTTCTCCAGATCTCCAATGTTGCTTTTTGGTCCACTTGGGAGGATTTTTGTTTTCTTTATTTGGAGGTGTAACCCATTCCGAAGGCTGTAGTCTTTGATCTTCATCAGTAAGTGCTTCAAGTCCTCTTGAATCTGCTTATCACAGATTGTTAATGAATCTTCCTCCAATCCTGTTGCCACATTCTTCTTCATGTACTCTAGCTTCTTAGATTGTTTGCTCAGCATACAGATTGAAAAAGCATGATACAGGATACAACCTCAGTGCACACCTTTCCTGATTTTCAACCATGCATTATCCCTTGTGCTGTTTGAATAACTGCCTTTTGGTCTATGCACAGGTTCCTCATGAGCACTATTAAATGTTCTGGAATTCTCATTCTTTGCAATGTTTTCCATAATTTGTTATGATCCACACAGTTGCATGCCTTTACATAGTCAATAAAACACAGGCAAACATCTTTCTGGTATTCTTTGCTTCCAGCCAAGATCCATCTGACATCATCAATGATATTCCTCGTTCTATGTCCTCTTCTGAATCTGGCTTGAATTTCTGGCAGTTTCCTGTGGATGAAGTGCTGCAACCCTTTCTAAATTATCTTCAGCAAAATTTTACTTGCATGTAATATTAATGATAATTTCTGCATTCTGTTGGGTCATTTTTCTTTGGCATGGTCACAAATGGGGATCTCTTCTAGTCGGTTGGGTAGCTGTCTTCCAAATTCCTTGGCATAGAGAAGTAAGAATTTCCAGCATTGCATCCATTTGTTGAAGCATCTCAATTGGCATTCTTTTATTCCTGGAGCTAGTTTTTGCCAATGCTTTCAGTGCAGTGTAGACTTCATCCTTCAGCACCATTGTTCTTGATCATATGCTACCTCCTGACATGGTTGAATGTCAACCAGTTCTTCCTGGTACAGTGGCTCTGTGTATACCTCCCATTTTCTTTTGATGCTTCTTGCGTTGTTCAATGTTTTCCCCATAGATTCTTTCAATATTGCCACTTGAGGCTTCATTTTTTTCTTCAGTTCTTTCAGCTTGAGGAATGCTGAGCATGTTCTTCTCTTTTGGTGTTTTTAACTCCAGGACTTTGCACATTTCACTATGATAATTTACTTTGTCTTCTCAAGCTTCCCTTTGAAATCCTCTGTTCAGCTCTTTTACTTCATCATTTCTTCCATTTGCTTTAGCTACTCTCCATTCAACAGCAAGTTTCAGAGACTCTTCTGACATCAGTTTGGTCTTTTCTTTCTTTCCTGTATTTTCAATGATCTTTTGTTTTTTTCATATATGATGCCCTTGATGTCATCCTGTCCCTGAAGAAAATCAAAACAAGTCCATGAGAGCCAAAGTACAATCTAGAGTATATCTCTTTGAACTTAGAGACCATCTCAAGAATAGATTTGACACATTGAACATTAGGAATAATATTATTCCTTAAGTATGGCTGTCAGTTACATACCAGGATTATTAGAGCTGGGTCCTGGATTAATGCATTCAAGAAATGAGATGGTCAAAGACCTTCACAAAGTTTACACATGTAATTAATTCTCCAGGCTATGGTAGGAAGGGATATGAAGCACTTAAGTCAATCCCAGCTCCACTTCTATTGCCTATGTCACCTTTAGCAGGATATTTCACCTCTCTGCACCTCAGTTTCCTCATCTGTAGAATGGGCATATATTGGCTAGAAGTACCTTTCACTGTGGGTAACCAGAGTTTCGTGAATTTGTGAGATGTTAATGAATTTGCGAGATGTTAATGAATTTGCATGATCTGGAATTATTATAATGGCTCAACAGATCATTCCAGCAAAGGCCCAAACTCTTTCCTTCTCTTCTCCCATCTTTAGCATGTTGGTGCTGTCTTCATTCTCATTGCCTCATGGCCTCAAGATGGCTGCTCTACCTCTAGCTCCGAGATGGCTATTCCCCTCCAGCTTCAAGACGGCTGTTCACCTCAGGCCTCAAGATGGCTGTTTCCCTCCAGCCTCAAGATGGCTG
>NW_006921625.1:8860830-8928485 GCF_000298275.1 Orycteropus afer afer
CTCAAGATGGCTGCTTCACCTCAGGCCTCAAGATGGCTGTTCACCTCAGGCCTCAAGATGGCTGTTCCCCTCCAGCCTCAAGATGGCTGTTCCCCTCCAGCTTCAAGATGGCTCCCCTTCCAGCCTCAAGAAGCTGCTCCACCTCTGGTCTCAAGATTGCTGCTCCACTTCCAGCCCCAAGATGACTGCTAACCTCCAGCCTCAAAATAGCTGCTTCACCTACAGCCTCTGGCCTGTGTTCCAATCAGGAAGAAAAACAAGAGGTTCTTTGCTTAGGAAGGGAGGCCGTTGGCTACATCATGAGGACCAGAATCATAGTGCATGATTGCCCCTAGCTTCAGTGGGGTCCTGGAAATGAATGGGGTCTGGGAAATGAATGATTTGAGCATCCAGCCTCTGTAATGGAGTGTTTTGGTTACCTCTAGTGCCACTCTAACAGAAATATACCACAAATGGGATGGCTTTAACAAACAGGAGTTTATTCTCTTATAGTTTGGAGGCTTTAAGTCTGAGTTCAAAGTGCCAGGCTCTAAGGGCTGGGTGAAAGCCCCTCAACCTTGGGCTTCAGCTTTGTCTCCTGCTCCTGGCCTACTGAAGCTGGAGGCTTTTCTTCACTCAGACGGCTGCTGAGGCTGACAAACTCAAGGTTGACAAGTAAAAGGGCAGAGTCCCAATGTTACCAAACAACATGGCAGGCCACTAATTGAAGTCCCTTGAAAGTCCCAAGATTGGCAGAGCATGGCAGGCTGCTGAACAACAACTTGGCTACATGCAGGGTTCAAGTGTGGCATAAAACTAGAGACCATTCCCAAAACTACTTCTTATATATGGGAAGCAGACCACATCTCTAAAGCAGCTACTCAGCTGCTTGTGGTAGATCCCACCACGGAGTTGATTGGCAGTCTCATCATGGGGAATAACTATCACCAGCTGCCCAGCCACTCAAGCAGGCCCAACCAAGTTGACACACAGCCTTAACTACCACATGGAATGAGGCAAGGGAAGGCTGTTATGGATGCCTTCTAGGTAGCAAACGCTCAGGGTCATCCCTGGGACTCTGAGGAGGATATATGTCAAATGCTTGCTCCAGGCCCTAACACAAAATAAGTACTCAAGAAAGGGTGCATTTCATCCTTGTTAGCTAGGTCAGGTAAGGTCTCAATTTATAAAGGAAGACGCAATGCTATCGTATACTCTGACCCTAATATATGAATTTCCTTCCTGTTCTTGCTCAGCCTCCATTGGCTTCATTGGGGTTGCTCTTGTGTCTCCTACAAAGATCCCACTGAAGTTGCTGTCAGTGTGGGAGCCATTCGGACCCTCTGCCCCAATTTCATAGACTCTCTGTTCAGACTGTTCAGGACACCTGGAAAACTTGGCTAGCACCCGACTATACCCCCACCCTTCTGGTAAAAACTGCAGAGTGTGTCCGGCTGTGCTGTCCTCAACTAGGTCAGTCAGCCTGGACAAACCTGCTTCTTCAGGCTCTGCCCTGATTCAACCCCAGATTTCACCACTGATCTGCTGAGAGGGACAGCCCAGAGAATACAGTTGTGTCCTGTGTGGCTCTCATCCTAAGTGTGTTTTTAAGAAGTTTATCCTCATAATATGAAGAATTCATGATATGTTATTAACTAGAGCGCCCTGGGTGTTGACGGCAGTAGCATTTCCTTTGGGCTCCTGGTTGTTTACCAACGGTAGATTGTGCAGGCTCAGGAGGTTAAGGCTGGAAAATTCATTAATTTCACAGCAAACCACAGGCCTCATCTCACAGCAAGTGGCTCAGCTCCAACTCATCTCAGCTGCTAATGAACTTGAGCCTCAAACAGGGGGCCACTCCTCCAGGACCTTAAGGAGGCAGATCTGAAGATGGTTGGGAACTTAGAGGGAGCGAGCAACATGAAGGACTCACCCAGTTACCTGCTGATTCCCAGGTATGAATTACCTTGAGCTTAACGGGGGGTGGGGGTGGGGGCCGTGGGGGTGGGGGCCCTGATCTATGGGCTCACGATGAGCCAAAGCTGATTACATGGCTTGTGATTTACTCTTAGATTTGAAGGGGGGAGAGTGAGTTGAATAACAACCCCTTGGAAAGTGGGAATTAAAGATCTTTCTGCCCAGTATCCCTGGCTTTATGGACCTTCCAGAGCGCTTACCAACAAATCACATGGTCATGCTACAGGCTATCGACATGGGATGAAATAGATGGTGCGAGCTGGATTTTGATGGCTGCCTTGGTTGACGCTTTGACCAAGGTTGTCATCAATCTTGAAACTTTCAGAAAATCATATGGATTTTGTGGGGGAGGAGACTAGCTGTATTTGTGGTCTAGAGAGCCTTATAAATTCAGTGCATGGTTTCTGGTAATATTTCTGAAGTTCTCTGTGGGGTTTTACATCAATTCTTAAATAAAATCTAACACTGACTTGGGAGCTCTGGTGGCATAGTGCCTAAGGCATTTGACTGCTAACCAGAAGGCTGGTGGTTCAAACCCACCAGCCACTCCTCAGAAGGAAGACTGGGCAATCTGCTTCCATAGAGATACCACCTTGGAAGCCCAAGGAGGGGTCACCATGAGTCGGATTTGACTTAACAGCAATAAGGTTTTTTTTGTTTTGTTTTTAACATTGACTTGAGCACTTCCTGTCTGCTAGGCCCTGCGCTGAGGACCTTTCGCACATGATTTCATTGAATTCTTACCATAAGTCCCCAACTTACGACAGGGTTTTGTTCTGACAACTCCCTTGTAAGTTGATTCTGACTTACGTCAAATACTTATTTTTTAAAAAAGTTTTCAGTATTATTGGCTTTTATTATCAGTATCTTTATAAATCCGATCTTTATTTGTCTTTGGGGGTTGACATGAGAATGATAACATGCTGCGACACTGTATGTAGTACGTATTTGTTGTTGCTGGGTGCCGTGGAGTTGGTTCTGACCCAGAGTGACCTCATGCACAACGGAACCAAACACGGCCTGGTTCTGTGCCATCCTCACATTATTGCTATATTGGAGCCCACTGTGGCCACCGCGTGACTCCGCCTCAGTGAGGGGCTTCCTCTTTAGTGCTGACCCTCTACCTCAGTCAGCGTGATGTTCTTCCCTGGGGACTGGTCCCTCCTGATAACATGTCTAAAGCAAGTGAGATAAAGTCTCACCATCCTCGCTTCCAAGGAGCATTCTGGCTGTACTTCTTCCAAGACAGATTTGTTCATTCTTCTGGCAACCAACTAAAACCAACTCACTGCCGTTGAGTTGATTCTGACTCATAGGGACCCCCACTGGGTTTCCCAGGTGGTAAATCTTCACGGAAGTAGATTGTCCAGTCTTCCTTCCGTGGAGTGGCTGGTGGGCTTGAACCACCATCCTTCTGGTTAGCAGTCTGGTGCCTTAAGCACTGTGCATTCTTCTGGCAGTCCATGGTATATTCAGTGTTCTTTGCCAATAGCATAATTCAAAGGAATCCATTTTTCTTTGGTCTTTCTTATGTGTTGTCCAGCTTTCTCATGCGTATGAAGCAATTTAAACAATCATGGCTCAAGGCAGGGGCTCCGCCTTAGCTCTCCACTGCTGCCATAACAGAAATACCACAAGCCGATGGCTTTAACACACAGGAATTTATTCTTTTACAATTTAGGGAACTAGAAGTCTGAATTCAGAGTGTTGACTCTAGGGGCCAGGAGAAGAACCCTTGACCTTGGGCTTCAGCTCTGCCTCTTCTCCAGGCCCACCCCAAGCTCAGCAGGCAAAACGGCACAATCCCAAGATCGACAGGCAATGTGGCAGGCCACGGGTTCAAACCCAGAAAATCCCCAAATCCGCAGACAATATGGCAGGTTACTGGTTCAAGTCCAGGAACTGGAGATTAAGACTTGGCCAAATGGAGGATCCAAATGTGCCAAAAAGCTGAAACCTTTCCCAAAGCTCCATATATACTGGGAGCAGCCCACACCCCAAAGGTAACTTGCCTTCAACTACATAGCTGCTCACAGTAAATTCTTTCATGGAGGTGATTACAATCCCTTAATGGGGATTAACTGTATCCAGCTGCCAAGCCACTCAAAACCAAGGCCCAGCCAAGCTGACACACAACTTTAATTACCACAGGCATTTATCCTCAAAGTGACATCTTTGCTTTTTAATACTTTCAAGAGGTCTCTTGCAGCAGATTTCCCCAGTGCAATATGTTTGTTTGATTTCTTGACCGCTGCTTCCATGGCATTGATTGTGGATCCAAGTAAAATGAAATCTTTGATAATTTTGATCCGTTCTCCATTTATCGTGATGTTGCTTATTGATTGTGAGGATTTTTGTTTTCTTTATGTTGAGCTGTAATCCACACTGAAGGCTGGAGTCTTTGACCTTCTTCAGTGAGTGCCTCAAGTCCTCTTGGCTTTTAGCAAGGAAGATGTCATCTACATATTATAGTCTTTTAAGGAATCTTCCCTAGTCTTGATGCTGCTTTATTCTATATATAGTCCACCTTCTTGGAATACTTGCTCAGCACACAGATTGAACAAGTATGGTGAAAGGATACATCCTTGATGCACACCTTTCCTGATTTCAAATCACACAGTATTCCCTTCTTCTAACAACTGCCTCTTGATTTATGTACAACTTACACATGAGCAAAATTAAGTGTTCTGGATTTCCCATTGTTCATAATATTATCCGTAATATGTTATGATCCACACAGTTGAATGTCTTTGCACAGTTAGTAAAACACAGGCAAACATCTTTCTGGTATTTTCTGTAGTGCATATTACTAATAATAAGATATATAAACAATGACAGTCACATGTGTGGTTTATAGTAACTCAAATACATAGGAAATCAAGGACTACCTGTACAGCTCTGTGTCACCACCTGTCTGTCAATCTGTCATACTGGAGTGGCTTATGCTAGAAGCTATGCTGTCAGTATTTCAAATCCCAGCAGGGTCACCCAGCCTGGGAAAGTTTCAGTGGAGCTTCCAAACTAGGACAGACTAGGGAGAAAAGCCTGGTGACCTGCTTCTGAAAATAAGCCAGTGAGCACACAGTCACAATGGAATATTGGTCAACAAAATACCTGAGGATGAGCCCCTGTGTCAGAAGGACTCAGAATACACAGGAGCTGCAACAGTGGGCTGAAGGATGCCCGCGGCCGGGAGGACAGCACAGGACTGAGCAGCATTTCACTCTTTGTACACTGGGTTGCCAGGAGTTGGAGCCAATGCTATAGCAGTGAACTACAGCAACAACTCCGCCATGGGGAGGAGTGGTTATTATCCCCATTTTGAAGACAAGGACACATCGGCTCCAAGAGATGATGTCACGTACCCAAGGCCACATCATAACTGCTGGACTGGAGACCAGAACTTCTGTTGTTCAGAGTTCATGCTGGAATGTATGGCCAGGCAGGGGACACCAACAGGTGCAGGGTGGGTTTGGGTATGCCCCTCCCTGATCTCTGTTTGTCTCCATACCTTGCTTTGGAGGCAGCACCACCATCCAGCCTCCCACTGCTGGAGCCTGCCCCCTACCTGGCCCTGAGCCCCTTTGGGATAGGGGTTGTGGTTAACCCACCTTTGTGACTCTGGTGCCTGGCTCACCAGGTACCTGATAAACGTGCAGATGAAATGTATACCTCTCAAAGGGCTTTTACTTTATCTCCCTGCCTGAGAGGGCAAGAGACCTGCCCAAGACCCCACAGCCAGTAACCCTAAAAGTAGATTCTACCAGGCTTTTCTGAGCTCCGCCTAGAATCTCCTGCAGTAGGAGACCTGGAGACCATCTTGACCACCCCTTGATGAGACGGCAAACTGGGGCCAGGTAGGACCAATGACGAACAGGGCTCCACAGTGAGTTCTGGAATAGCCGGGCCTGGATCCTGACTGCCCTTACACGGATCCTTGAGATTTCTGCCACTTAAGAAAGGAAAGTCAAGAGAAAAGACAATGGAGAACGTGCTTCAAGCCATAATTAGATAAGAGGTCACATCTGTGGATTTTGTGTCTGTGGGCTTGAGGCTCCTAACTTCTGAAGCTCCTAAGACCCTGCATGGGTTTGGGATCTAAGATTGGAGGGCACTGATGCCATCTGTCTCAATGGTAAAGATGAGATGCTATGACTTTGTTTGTTTGGTTTGAGCGGGCAATAGGAAGCACTGGAGAGGAATGGGCCAAACTTGAAAGCACATTACCTTGTGAAGTAGCAGTTGCATTTCTAGGATTCTCTTCACAGACATTCTTGCCCCTATGCACAGAGATTTCCATATAAGGATACTCATTGCAGTACTGCTGGAGGCACATGACCGTCAGTAGGGGAGTGTTTAACTCAACTACAGTTACAGGGTTGCTATGAGTTGGAACCAACTTAATGGCAGTGAGTTTGGGTCTTTGGGGGTTTTGTATAGCAAATTCATCCTCTTGAATGCTCTGTAGTCATTATTTTTATCTACCAGTGTGGAGACATGTCCAGGATATACTAGCAAGTCAAAAAGCGAATCCTGAATAAATATGTATAGCAGGATCCTGTCTATGTTTTAAAAATCACGTTTGCTCATTTAAGTATACAGAGAAAGCTCCAGAAGGATGCTCAGAACTACAAACCACGGGGAAGAAGATTTTGATTTCAAGAAAAGTTTTCCATTTTAATTTTACATATTTTTGTTCGAATTCGTAACAAAGAATCAATAAAAATAGTGTTGATATTAATATAACATTACTTTTTTGATTTTTGAAAAATTAAGAGAGAGATATCAACAAAAGAAAACTTTGGCATCATTCTGACCTGTGTCTGATGCCCGTATTCGTTGTCTATTGCTGGGTAGGAACATCTTACAAACTTCGGGGTATAAAACCACACTCTGTTATCACAGTTTCTGTGTGTGGTAGTTCAGTTGGTGTGTCAACTTGGCTGGGCCTGGTTGAGTGGCTGGGCAGCTGGATGTAGGATTCCCCATGATAAGACTGGTAATCAACTCCATGGTGGAATCTACTGTGAGCAGCTGAGTAGCTGCCTTAGGGAATGTGGTTCGCTTCCTGTATATAAGCAGAACCCTTGGGGAATGGTCTCTAGCTTATGGCATGCTTGGACCCTGCATGTAGCCATGTTGTTGTTCAGCAGCCTGCCATGTTCTGCCGACCTTGGGACTTACAATGAACTTGAATTAATGGCCTGCTGTGTGGTTTGGTAACATCAGGACTGTGCCTTTTTATTTGTCAACCTTGGGCTTCTCAGCCTCAGCACCCAGCAGCTGAGTGAAGAAACGCCTCTAGCTCCAGTGGGCTGGGAGCAGGAGGCAGAGCTGGACCCCAAGGTTGAGGGGCTTTCACCCAGCCCCTAGAGCCTGGCACTTTGAACTTGGACTTAAAGCCTCCAAACTGTAAGAGAATAAACTCCTGTTTGTTAAGGCTGTTCCATTTGTGGCATATTCTTGTCAGAGTGGAACTATGTAATCAGAACACTGTGGATCAAGAATCTGCTTTGTTTGATTGGGTCCTCCGGCTCTGGGCCTCTCACGAAGATGAAATCAAGGTGTGGGCTGGGGCTATGGTCTCATTTGAAGGCTCAGTGGGGAAGGTCTGCTCCAAGGTTACTGGTGTGATGGTTAGCAGGAGTCAGTCTTGCTGGCTGTTGGACAGAGGCCTCCCTCGGTTCCCTGCCACGTAGACTCTCCTTTGGGCAGCTTACAACATGAGCAAGTGAGAGAGTGGGAGAAGGAGAGCAAGTCAGAAGCAGAGTCTTTTTTTTTTTTTAACTGTGGTAAAATATATATAACATAAAAATTTCCTTTCTAACCATTTTAAGGGTCTATTCGGTGGCATTAACTGCATTCACAATGTGGACAACCATCAGCACTTGTACTTGCAGCATCTTCACCCCTCCAAACAGAAACTCTATGCCCACCTAGCTCCCATTCCTCCCTCCTCCTGGCCCCTGGTAACCACTCATCTACTGCCTCTGTGCCTTTCTGATTCTGGGTACTTCATATACATGATACCTCAGCACACGATTAGTCCTTTTGTGTCTGGTGCCTTTCACTTAACGGATGGTTCTCAAGCTTTACCCATGTTGGAGCACACATCAGAGCCTCATTCCTTTTATGGCTGAGTAGGGTTCCACTGTATGTTTCCACCATGTTTCGTTTATCCATTCATCTGTTGGACACCTGGTTTGTTTTTACTTTTTGACTGTTGTGAACAGTGCTGCAATGAATATTCACATACAAGTATCTGCTTGAGTACCTGGTTTCAGTTCTTGCAGGTATATACCTAAGAGTGGAATTGTTGGGTCATGGACAGAGTCCTTTTGTACCTGAATTTCAGAAGTGACAGCCCATTTCCTTTGCCATGTTCTGATCATTAGAAAAATGTCAGTAGGTCCAGTGCACACTCAAGGGAAGGGGGATCATTCATGGGAGGGGATCGTTGGGAGATGGTGTAGAGGCTGCCTACCACATCTGCTCCCTGCTCACAAGCAGAGTGAGTTGGGCAAGTGACTTAAAATCTCCAGGCCTCAGTTACTTGGCCTATAAAATGCACTCATAGCAGCTGTCTCACATGGTTGCTATGAGGGCAACATGCACTAAAGTGTGAAATAGCCCAGTGCTGGCACATGGCAGGCTACCCACCCTTTCTGTCCCCTTTGCCGCAGAAGAGTTTTGGGTTAAACATGTTTTATAATTATGTCTGCAAGTTAGAAATCTACCCACACAGACTCTCCTTCTCTGGAAACTCACTTTTAGAGAACTCTCCAGATGAAATTATGTTTCTGCCAAAGAGCCTGGAATAAAGAGCTCTCTATTTAAAGGCTGCCAACATGCATGAGGAGGCAGGGTTGGTGTGGCGTTAATAATTGCAATGTGGGCATGGAGGTGCCATAGATTATGGAACGCTTGCAGGAAATAGGGCCTTTTACCTTGGGTCTCAGTCATTAGCAAGGTTTTGCATTCAAAATTAGTCAGAAAAGATAATTAGTGTCAAGGAGTGATTGCAGGCTCATCGCTACCCTGACGGATGTGAGTGCGGCCCGTTGACGGATGTGAGTGCGGCCCGTGCTAATGACTTATGGAGTTTTCATTCGGGAGACAATTGGAGCAATTTGGTGGTCAGCAGACAGCCTGAGAATCACTCATGGCAATCGTCAATAATTTATCATTTCTATTTAAAGTGTAGAATCTGCATCAGCTTAAACAGAAGTGAGCCCTGACAGGGGAAGCTTCACATCCAGCAGAATACAGAACCCTGGCTGGGTCTGTTTCAGCCTGTATCCATGTCTTCTCAGTGCAGAGCAAACGGAGCACATTCGGATTTAGATGTTAAACTCAGTTTAGCTTTTCACGTTCATCCCTGGGGGTTAGGAAACACGAGACTCATTATTCTCTGGCCACCACAACTCTGTCAGTGTGTCCTACTGTGGTGGCTGCAGAGTGGCTGGGACGCTGGCAGCTAGGCCACCACTATTACAAATGTGGCAGGGTAATCCGTGGTGGACAGGTTTCTGTGGTGGACAGGTTTCCGTGGAGGACAGGTTTCCGTGGTAGGCAGGTTTCCATGGCAAACAGGTTTCAGTGGAGGACAGGTTTCACTGGAGGACAGGTTTCTGTGGTGAATAGGTTTCCGTGGTGGGCAGGTTTCTGTGGAGGACAGGTTTCCATGGAGGACAGGTTTCCGTGGAGGACAGGTTTCCGTGGAGGACAGGTTTCCGTGGTGGACAGGTTTCGGTGGTGGGCAGGTTTCCGTGGAGAACAGGTTTCCATGGAGGACAGGTTTCCGTGGAGGACAGGTTTCAGTGGTGGGCAGGTTTCCGTGGTGGACAGGTTTCAGTGGTGGGCAGGTTTCCGTGGTGGACGGGTTTCCATAGAGGACAGGTTTCCGTGGTAGGCAGGTTTCCGTGGAGGACAGGTTTCCATGGAGGACAGGTTTCAGTGGAACGTCCAGACTAAGACTAGGAAGTCAGGCTGGCGATCTATTGATGAATATTAGCCAACGGGAATCCTATGGATCACAACAGAACCTTGTCTGAGAGATGAACCCTGAGGCTGGAGGGTACTCAGAAAACACAGCAGCCACAACAATGAGCTGGAGCATACCAACGGTCACAGACGTGGTGCAGGCCTGGGCCGGGCTCATTCTGTTGGGCGCGAATCACAGTGAGTTGCAGCTGAGTGTGTCACAGTCAACAGAAACAACATCATTCCCCGCTCCCCGAATTACATCATCAATAACTGCCAAGTACAGGGTGATTAGCTCCCATTCCTCGAGAGGCTGCTGTGGTTCAGAGGGCACATGTGTTTCTGAGGGGCACCCAGTTTGTAGACGGCAGACTTTGGTCCTTTCAGCATGAATAATATTGATAGTGACCACACAGTAATAACAATGCTGACCGTTGCTGAGAGCTTACTGTGTGCCTGGTGCTTGCTGAGCACTTTACATAAGGTATTCCAATTGGGTCGTTCCACAACCTTTGAATGATGGAAGCTTGGAGAGGGAGATTGTGTAAATTGCCAAGGTCATGAAGCGAGGAATTACAGAGCAGATCTTTAAGCAGATCCTGGTCTCCTAAGTACCGTGTGACATTGAGTTGCTGGATGCAGGAAAATGATGCTAAAGCTGTTTTACCTCAGCCATCTCATCTATAAAATATGAATAATAATGTGCCCCACATACAATTTCAGGAGTAAGCTGCTTGGTAAGCTGCTACATAGGGCATGTAAAGCCTGAGAAGGACTGCGATCTGGCCTTTACAGCACTCAGGCACCCAGGCCAGAACCTGTGTGCTGTTGACACCAAAGGTGCCACGTCCACCTCCCCTTCAAATTTACCCAGGCACCCAGTCCTGCTCAGTTTGTCTTAACACAGTCTCATGTGTCCAACACCCCATCTCACACTTTATCATATTTGGTCCATGGATGCTGCCAGACTAATTTTCTCCTGATTTGTACGTGTGAGTCTTATCTTCACAAATTTTCAGTGCCATGATTTCCTTTAGGATGGAATTCCAGGGCTCTGAGGGTAGCCTGGAAGGTCCTCCCATCCCCCCTCCAAAATCCTCCCTCCTCTGTATGTGCCCCACTGTCCACGCAGATTCTCCCTCATCTCCCCCACCTCCTTTGTTTCCTCTCCATCATCATCACCATCATCATCATCATCATCATCACAGTTGTTGACCTCTTCCTTCTTATTCTCACCATGTGGCAATGACAACAGCCCGTCTACTCCTCATGACCATACCAGCATCCCCTATCCATCAGGTTTCCCATTCCTAGCCTGTTCCTGTCCCCAAACATAGATCTTCCTTATTTATCCCCATTCTCAAGATTAGAGCTGCTCAAATACAGGCTGGTCCCACCTCCACACCCAGGAAGTCCCAGCAAGATGACTAAGTTGGAGACTAAGTTGGGACTGGAGAGAGGGTGAGCTCATGGTACAGAAGTCTGCCCTCCCAGCTGAAGCAATGACCTTGAGGTCCAGCTTTAAAGCATTTCCTTTGTCCTTTTCTCATTCCATATGGCAGAATACCAGTCCACATTTTTGGTCCAAAAGTGATAGTCACCAAAAGCTCTGAAGGCTGTCAGAGAACAGACGCTCCTGCAATCACATATACCAATGTTAAGAGAGGCTCCCAGCTTTCATATAATGCTCTGGAGGGCAGCCAGAGGGCAAGACCCCTGGGATCCGATAGTTACTCCTCCTCACAGTTCTGTGATGAAAACAGAAGAACAGACAACTGCACAATCATACTGAACGATTTTAACCTCTCAGCAACTGGGAGATCGAGCAAACAAAAAAGGAATGAGGCCATAGATCAGTTGAGTACACAAAGAACCAGAATTATCCAATGACATACACAGAACTGGTACCAACAGTTAGAAAATGAATAATTTTCCCAGCACATGGCTAATATTTGTCAAAACTGAGCATTTGTTGGGCCATAAAATAAGTTTCAGCAGATACCTATCATCAAATCATACCCAAATTCTCTGACCACAATGCAGTAAAATTGTACATCAAGATCCTCCATATTCTTGGAAATAAAAATTACTCTGTATGTGAAGCAAGTGGTTAAGTGCTTGATGACTAGCTGAAAGATTGGCTGTTCAAACCCACCCAGCAGCACTTCAAAAGACAGGCCTGGGGACCTGCTGTTGAAAGGCCAAAGTCTTGAAACCCTGGAAGCAGTTCAACTCTGCACTCGTGAGATCACCATGAGTTGAAATCAACTCAGTGGCAGCTAGCTACAACTGGATAATTCACACGTCAGAGAAGAAATGCTACCCAAGTGACAAAACACTTAAAATTGCATGATAATGAAGACACTAACTATGTCAGCCAGGATAGGCTAGGTTACACTGAAGTAACAAACAACCCCCAGAGCTCAGTGGTTTACACATCCAAGCTTTGCTTCTCACCGCTGTTACATGTCCACCACTGGTCACAAGGCATTCTGTCTCTTATTATCTTCACTCAGGGACCACGGCTGGTGAAGCCTCCACCTTCTGGAACATTACCAATCCCCGTGACAGGAATAGGAGAATTCTGAAGAGTCTGGAACCAGCAATTTTATGCTTCTACCGAAGAATAACATGCCACTTACACTCACATTCTTTCCAGAGCAAGGCATGTGGCTAGGCCTAACTTAAAACGAGGAAATAAGTACAATCCTCCCATGTGTAGAAGGTACCAGATATCAGTGAATGGTAGCAATGATTACCACACAATACAGCCAAACATGCAGAGTGCAGCGGAAGCAGTCGTTTGAAGGATATGTACAAATCAGAAAAGAAGAAAGACTGGAAATAAAGAAGCTGGAGGTGCAACTCAAGAGAGTAGAAGAAGAATAAAGAGGAGCAAACGTGAAGAAAGCTGAAGAAGATGACGAAGAGCAGCCCAGAAATGAAGGAAACAGAAAGCAGGAATCATGGCCACCAGGCAGCAAAACCCCGACCGGAATCATTTAAATGACAGCCTAAGAAGGGTGGGCAATCCTACTTCCGTAGTGATACTGCCTCGGAAACCCAAGGAGGGGTCGCTATGAGTCAGGGCTGACTCGACGGCACATAACAACAACAACAACAACAAGCCAAGATGGGGCAATTGAAAGAAGAGGGAGAAAACACAAATGAGCAACACCAGGAATTTCTGGTGCAATGTCAGGAAGGCTCACCTTTGGTGGCAGTGGCAGCCGAGAGCTGGTTTCCTGTTGTTAGTAAGGTACAAAAGAGGTCTCTGTGCGATGGGGGAGCTGACCCAAACTTGCTGCTTAAAGCCTGGGGCTGGGGTGGGTTTCCTACCTTGTAGAGGAAGGAGGCGGAGAAAAACCGTGGTTTTATAAGAAGACTCTGGTTTTATAAGAAGCTGTGGGCCTCAGGACATAAGAGCCATTGAGGTTCTAGAATGTTCCAGGCACTGTTCTAAGTATTTTAAACTCCAAGACTAGTTTATTCCTCCTGACAATCCAAGGACTGAGATTTCTTATAGATGAGAAAACTGAGAGTCTAACAGTTTCCCAAGGGCACAGCCAGAAAGTGGTGGAGCCAGATTCAAATGTGGGTAGCTAGTCCTCAGGACCCACACCCTCCTGTAACCACAAATCTAGTAAGTGAACTGCACTGACCCAGGTATGGGCTGTCACAGACTCACCCTAAGACCGGAGCCCAGAGCGCCTCCGCACATTAGCCTTTGGATGTTTTGTTTTGTTTTTTTTTTACTTTGCTTTTGTGTTTTTGTCATGCAAAACAGTTCTATTTTAATGTTGTAACTAACTAACTAACTCACTCACTCATTCACTGCCTTTGAGTTGGAACCGACTCATAGCAACCCCTCCTTGGGTTTTAGAGGCAGTATCACTACGGAAGAACCGTTTTTCCCTTATGGCCTCTGGTTTACAGAGTGTTTTCCACACGCAGGTGATCTAGACTGTCGCCCATATTTTCCTCTGTGACCAGCCCTGGCTTCTGTTTTTGTTTTAAATGTCTGATGCATTCCCGGCTTTACTCCCATGGTCAGCGTGGAGGATTCCAGGCTTGACTTTGTCCATATGGCTATCCAGTTATCTCAATACCACTTATTAGAAAAAAATACGTCTTTTCCACACAGATTTGTGAAGCTGCCTTTCCCATATAAGAACTTTCCAGATGCAGTTGGATCTATTTCTGGATTTTCTTTCGGTCCCATTGGCCTATCTGTTTATACATGTGCCAATACCAAGCTCCTAATTACAAGCTTTAGTGTGCGTGTGAACGCCTGGTAGCACGAACCCCCATATGGCCCTCCTTTTCCTGGTCCTCCTGGCGAGTTTGCTTTTTCACATTCATGCAAAGAAACTTTATAATCAACATGTCTAGCTCCAAGCACAAACTTGGTGGTATTTTTAAAATTAGGATTGCATTAAATCTATAAATTAACGAAAATAGAGCTGCCATCTCAACCACAAGGAGCCTCTTTAGTTGAGAATATGGCCTGGCTCTTCATCAAAAATGTAATTGGGAGGGAAAAGGAAGTTTCAAGAGGCTCCATGAAGAATAGTGCATTTAAGTGAACACTGAAAAGAATAGAAAACAATAGTCTATACAGGTTACGGATTTATAAAGGAAACAGGCTAAAATTCAGGGCACAGATGTCCCACGCCATTTCCCATGTCATTTTCAGGGCAGTAGTTACTTACAGGGAAAGGGGAAAGGCTGAAAAGTGTGCTCCAGCTGGTTTCCAGTCATCTTAATGTATGGAATGAAGAGACAGACAGAGACGGGGAGAGAGACCTGAAGCAAAGACGGGAAATGCTTGATCTTGGTGGAGGACAGCAGTCTGGTCTATTATTTTTCTACAACTTTCTATGAAAATCTTTCATAATTGAAACCAAATGTCAAATGAAAAGATAGCTGAGCCCACTGCTTAAGGGTACTCCCCAGAAAATAGCACACTTGGAGTTCTTTTTATGTGGTTCTGGAGAAGCAGCTGCTGGCGGGGCCTCTGGCGGGGGAAGCCTGCAGTCCTGTCTGTGGGAAGGAGTTCGGCTGAAGACTTTGCAGCTAACTCAGCAGCTGGACTGGGAGACATCTTTCTCTGAGTCGGCGTCCTTAGCAGTTCCCAAGCAAACACGAGGCGGTGTGAAGTCTGGAGCCTAATGAAATCTCTCTGCAGCCTCCTGAGTCTGTGATAAGAATTTGTTTCACGGTATTAAGAACCTATTTCTCAATATGTTGTAAACATGTCATTTTCTTACTCTACATCCATCCACAAGTTTACAATTGCCAGGAAAAAAATAAAAAAGTCAACAACAACCTTCCAAATGGAAAAGGCACTCATTTCTTCTCCTGACTGTACAATGGTTTTTACAAGAACCTTATTTAGATGACTGGAAATTGTATTTTCATAAACTGATTTATTGTGCAGTCTTAATACCAGCCATTTCAATAGGACTTAAGAAAACAGTTTCAAAATGGAGTTACTGAGTTGGCTCATTCAGAACAATTTGCCTCTATGAGGAAAAGTTTTCTTTACCAAAAATGGCCGAAATCAACGCCATCATGTGTTCTGAATTCATTACCTCACAATGCACACACTTCAGGAGGCCTGTGTCTGGTGGCTGCCTGCATCGAGATTCTGAGTGAGCTGTGTTTGTGTTCTGAAGCGTGCTTAATGTGAGCCCAGCCGTTGGACACAATTCCTTCATTTCTATTCTCGGCAGTGGGCTTGCATATATTACAATTGCCTCCTCAGGCTCACACGAGGTTTCCAGAAAAATGAGCATTGCATTAAACACCCCATTTTCTGTGAGGAGAAACTGTGATGGGCAATTAGGCCTGGCAGCCTCCCTTAATCTCCACAAGTCAGCCTTCTGAGAGGACAGCAAAGCCCTGAGGGGCCACCTCTGCACAAGGAATTCTACCTTGAGGAAAGTCCACACCATTATCCTTTAAAAAAAAAAAAGAATGAAATTTCAGGCAAGGTAATTAATTCTGGGGAAGAATCGCTGGCAAATACGTGGTGACCTTTTGAGAAAAATGTGGAGGATAATGAATGAAATCAAGCTGGGATTCCCAACAAAGGGCTTGCGAGAACTTGTGTCTCAAGGAAAGAACATCTTGATATAAACTTACAAAAATCACTTTTCCCAAAGTGGAAAAGGGGAATAGGAAAAATTACCAGAAAAATTTTCCTGAGAAAATACTTGACCTTGATAAAAATTTTAATAGAAAACACGAACACAAATGAAACAGGGCCAGGAAAGAAAACTGGTTTCCCGATGGTTACGAATTGAATTGTTTCCCTTTAAAATATGTGTTGGAATCCTGACCGCTATACTTGTGGATGTAATCCTACTTGGAAATAAGAGTTTCTTTGCTATGTTAATGGAGTCATATCAGTGTAGGGTGTATCCTAAACCTAATTACTTCTGACCTATAAAAAGAACAGGTTAGACGCAGAAGTAACACAAATGAAGAGGGAGGAAAGATGTTGTGTGATGATCCTCAAGGAAACCAGGGGACAGACAGAAGCTGAGAGAAGGGTCTTCCTCCAGAGCCAAGAGAGAGCCCTCCCCTAGAGCAAGTGTTCTGAATTTAAACTTCTAAACTCCAGAATGGGGAGAAAACCAACTTCTCTTCTTTAAAGCCACTCACTTGTGGTATTCCTGATGTAGCAGCACTAGGAGACTAAGACGCCATTTTGTTCATGGTCTTTCTGTTGAGCTGAACTTAGAAGCACTCAATTTTGCCCGTAGTGAGTGAAGAATAACAAAGCAGAGTAAATACAAAGAAAGTAGAGAGAAGAAAATGATGGGCAAGTTGACAGGGAATGAAGGCCCAGCATTTGGAGAATGACAAGGAAGGATCTCCAAAGGAAGACATAGGCCGTGTTCCAAGATGTCCATCCACCTCTGAACCTTCTCACTCTGCTGTTTCCTGTTGCTCTTCATCCCCACCCCATGCTCCCAGCCACTGAGGCTGGAATTGTTGGTGGTCTCTCCATTCTTCCCATTTCTTGGCCACCCACAGTCATCAGGGGCCAGACCTGGTCATTGATCACAGGGCCTCCCTGACTCCAGCCTGGTTTTCCTGGACTCTGATCCTATGAAATGCCTGGTTTGTGCTTCCTGAAGTATAAATGAGGTTCAGTCACTCCCCTGCTCAAGAGCATTCAAGTGCTCCCCATTGTCAACACCTATAAAGTCCCAAGTGATATTCAAACTTCGCTTCCCAGCTCTGATTCCTCTCCAACTGTGTCTCATGCCCCTCTTGTTGCTGGCCCCCAGACATTCTGGCCACTTCTTGGTTCCTTGATTATTATAAGAACTGTTTTCTTTACCTAGAGTCCTAGTCAATTACCATGGAGTCGATTTTGACTCAGGGTGACCCCATGCGTGCAGAGTAGAACTATTCCTTGGAGTTTTCCATGCTGGTGGCCTTTCAGAAGCAGACATCAGACCTTTCTTCAGAGGTGCTTCTAACTAAAACAAAAAACAAAAAAAAACCTAACTGCTGACGAGTCAGATATAACTCATAGCGACCCCTGCTTGGGTTTCTGAGGCGATATCACTACAGAAGTAGATTGCCCAACCTTCCTTCTGAGGAGGTGCTTTGGGTGGGTTCAAACTGCCAACCTTTTGGTCAGTAACCAGCCCCTAACCATTGGGGCCACCCAGGGACTATGGTACTCTTACACACACCCCTTTCACAAGGCTGGCTCTTCAGCCTTCAGATTTTGCCTTAAATACCAGCCTTTCAGAGAGAACTTTCGAGATGATCTAGTCAGTGATTCTGTTATTGCACCACAAGGGCTCTGTTATCTTCTTAGCAATGACTATAAGTTATATGGACTCATTTACTAGTTTATTGACTTGTTTATTTTCCATTTCGTCCGATAAATTCTAAACTCAATGGGACAGGAGATATGTCTTTTTTATTCACCCAAGAACATTTAGTATCTAGTCTAGCAAATGGAATATGACAGGCAATCAAATTTTGTTTATTAAATAAGCAAATGAATATTTTTAGGATAAATTATTAGAAGTAGACTTATTGTGTCAAATGTAGTGTGCATGTTTTTGAGGTTTATGATGCACATAAACCAAACTACTTTCCGGAATATTTGTACAAATTTGAGTTCTACTAACAATGTGTGCAGTTGCCATCTCACCACATGTTTGGCAGCGATAAGTATTATTATTCTTTTAATTGCCAATTTGAAGGTCAAAAGAGTTTATTCGATTAGTAGTGCATTTGACTCCTCGGAAGGAAGATTGGGCAATCTACTTCCGTAGAGATACTGCCTTAGAAACCCAAGGAGGGGTTGCTATGAGTCAGATCCGACTCAACAGCAGTAAGTTGTTTTTTGAGTGCATTTGACCAGTTTTTCATATATTTTAGTCTATTGCATTTCTGTTTCCCATAAACTGTCTTTATTTCTCTTCCCTTTGGGCTTTTCTTAGAGCCATTGATACAAGTTTGTATGGCAATCACTCATTTTTCCATTGATGGTGCTGGAGGACTGGAGTTTTGGACTATCCTTGCAAAACATGGGCAATTTTCATACACATTTAGTTCCTGTTCTTTGTTTTCAAATATGGTTTGTATTTGTAATCTTGTTGTCTACATCTGCATGACCTCTAAACAGCCAATCCATTTGGCAAAAACAAAAACCCTCAACCCAGTTGTGTGACATTGATTGATTATGTTTTGCATGTCTCATCCGGGCTTTGGGTGTTGTGTAGACTCAGATCTGGCTCCTGGGGGAAAGTCAAAGAGCTAGCTGTAAGAGCAGTTTCTGTCTCTGAATTGTTTTGTTTTTCTCACAAGGCTGCCCAGCAATTCCCTACATGGCTGATAAGACAAAGTAGTGAGATATTTGCACTGACTTGACTAGCTGGGGAGGCATCCTGGCCATAAAACTAGCAATGCAGAGAAAGAGGACCACCCCAGTTGACTGCGTGGGGACAACGTGGAGTCCAGACATGTTCTTGATTCTGCAAAAAAGGAATGAGCACAGATTGGGAGAGAGGAGGTGCAAGGTGCTCTCCAAAAGGGGAACACAGGCTCTCTTAGCCAACAACCAAAAGTAGCAAAGACACCCATTAGATGTCTGTTGGCTGAAGAATTATGAAGTCTCCATCAGGCCCAGGGGCACAGACTGCCAGTTGCCCAGCAGCACCTGTTCTCTCCTTTCACATTATTAGAATCCTTGTTTTCAGCTGGGCATGGGACTGCCATATATAAAAAAACTGGCTGCCTGACAGTTCTGGCCAGTGGGCTATAAGCAGAAAGGCTGTATGCAACTTCTAGCAGTTGTCTTTAATGGAACAGGGTGCACCCTTCTTTGTCCTTTCTCCTTCCTTCTGGCTGAAAGCAGGCATAAAGGCTGGAGCTCAAGCATGGCAGAGATTGAAGGAGTCTGGGTTACTGACCTGGTGGAGTGCCATGTAGATCGTTCACCTCTGAACCTTATTTACTTAAGAGACATACGATTCTATGCTATTTAAGCTCCTCTTACTGTGTAATCGGGCCTAAGGCCCTTGACTGCTAACCAGAAGGCTGGTGATTCAAACCCACCAGCCGCTCTCCAGAAGGAAGGTTGGGCAATCTACTTCCATAGTGATACCGCCTCGGAAACCCAAGGAGGGGTTGCTATGAGTTGGATCTGACTCCATGGCAGTGGTTTTACTGTGTAATCAATAGCAGCTCCACACACCTAGCTAAACCACCTCCCAGCTGATATGACCTCTGTGGAGACATTACTGAGGACAGGGCTCATACTTTGACTTCTTTTGTGTGTTAGTTTATAACTGTGCACTGTTGGGTTCTGTTGGTGCTGCTGGAGGATCTGCTTCCAGGGTAACTTGCTCACGTGGCTGGCCAGTGTGAGCTGGCTGTGGGCAGGAGGCCTCACTTCCTTACTACATGGATGTCTTCACAGGGCTACTTGAGTGTCTTCATGACATGGTGGCCAGCTTCCCCCAGAGACAGTAATCCAAGAGAATGTGAGGCAGAAGCCACAGTCCCTTTTATGACCTAGTTTCACAACTCCCACTCTGCCATTTCCACAACATCCTATTTTGCCCTATTCAGTGTGGGGGAGTACTGCACAGAATGGGTATACCAGGAGGCTGAAATCAGTGGACCCCTCCTGTATCCTACCTCATTCCATTTTTAATCTCTTTCCCATCCCTAAGGAGGACATCTTCTCATTCTCATTTCATCCCCAAAGAAAGTACCAAAGAGAGGCCTCATGTTCCATTGGATAGTGGGATGGATCTATTATTTGACACGGACCTCTGTGGAGATATTCAGATGGGAGAAGCCATCTGCCTTAAAGGTGAATGGTTACAGCCCACATCTCCCTTCCTGCAGGAGTTGGACATAACACTCATGATGCAATCTCATTTGAGGAGTGACAAAAGCATATAAAGTTAAGCAATTCCTTGGGCTAGTGAGTAAGAAGAGAAAGTACCTGCTAATAAATCAGTTAGAGAGTGGGGCTCTTCCCTTCAGACCAGGCCGGTGCTCCATTTGCAGCTGAGCCTATCAAGGGCCAGGAAACCAGTCCCTCAGACATCTTCTAGGTGTGTCTAGGTGAATAAAAGTGACAAATAGCCACTGATTTTCTGCTGGGGGGTAGTGGTGTATTGGAGCCAGCCCAGACCGCCTCATGAGAGCTGACAGTAAAACCTTCAGGAATTTTGTTCTTCAACTGGTTGTTAACTGCAGCCATCATTAAAAATTAAATTCTATAAACCTGTAGTTAAATTAAATATATTAAAACAAAGGTAATAAATACTCAAAATCTGTCACCTCTCCATATTTCACTAGATTTTATTATTGTCATCTATGCATTTCAGATTATTTATGTCTATGGTATCTGTATGGTGCGGATTGGATAACAGGCTGCCACTGAACGTCTGAAGAACCCTGGGGGTGCAATGATTAAGTGCTCGGCTGCTAACTGGAAGGTGCGCCATTCAGGAGCAAGACCCGGCCATCTGCTCCCATAAAGGTTACAGCCTAGGATGGTTGTATGGGGCCGTTCTGCTCTGTTACAGGGGCCAGCTGTAAGTGAAAATTGACTCAACAGCATCTAACAGCAACTGAATGTCTCTTCCCAATTCTGCTCATGTGGGTAGCTTGAACTTAACCACGGTGGGAGTATTTTCATGTGGTGCAGTGAATTACTCATTGTGGCCCTTCTAGCTGTATTTCTTCCTTTTGTGATGTATTCTAAATCCTAGCCTGAAGTTATGGTCCCATTCTGAGTTGTCCACTATGTTAGTGAGGTAGGGTTAGGGTTGGAAGTACCTTGACTCATTGCCTTACTGGAAGGTGTGACTCGGGTCGCCTCCCTTAGTTTCTGTGCACTGTGGTCTGCGTCCAGCATATATGAACATGCTTTAGCAGTGATTTCTCTTTTGCTCTGGATCCTGCATCTGCTTCATCATCATCTGACCTCTGGTTCTTGGGACTGGAGCCAGCAGCTTGTCATCTGACTTGATTCACTAGCTTCCAAAATCTTGTGAGCCAGTGGCCTGTTGTCTGACCTGCTGATTTGGGTTCCTCAGCCCCTGGAACCATGTGAGCGAGGAGAATCCTCCAAACTGAGGTCTGGCCTATGGATTTGAGACTTACCAACCTCCACAACTGTGTGAGCCGTGTCCTTGGTGGTTCCTGAGTCCTGTGAGATGTTACAGGGGATTATGGAACCCCAAAACAGGAGGGACAGTAACCAAGGGGAGGAAGAGGAGTTGATGTTAGAGATGATAGAGTGGTACAGCTGTTTGGAAAAGTTGGACATTTGGGACATCTTTAATGTCTTCCTCACAGGAACCAGCCTTGTGCTGATCCTTCTAAAATAAAGTTATTCACGCATTACACAGAGGAATTAACAAATTCTGCACCCCAGTGACACTTGAATCCTGATTGACTAGCAGTTGCCAGCACACTTTTGTGTGGGAGGCACACACAAGAGTCATTGGTCCAAAGGGTGTCACTATCCAGGGAAGTGGGTGACTGAATGAGTCTCCTCTCCTCTCTGGGCCTCAGGAGGAGCAAGTAGTCTCTGGGTCCCTTCCTGGCCCCACACTCTATGCAAGAGGTGTTCATTTCAAGAGAGTTTGTGGTACCTTTTTAACTAGGGCCAAGTGTCTATCATCAGAGATTTCCTGTCCGATGGGGAGGGGGCACCGTTAGAGGGGGGTGGGGGTGTGAGGTTATTAATTCTGGGTCCTGGGACACTGAGGAGCTCTGGTGGTATTGTACCTAAGGCATTTGACTTAGCACCAGAAGGCTGGCGGTTCAAACCCATCAGCCACTCCTCGGAAGGAAGACTGGGCAATCTACTTCTGTAGAGATGTTTTTGTTATGTGCCGTTGAGTCAGCCCAACTCATAGCAAGCCCTCCTTGGGTTTCTGAGGCAGTGTCACTAAGGATAGTAGATTGCCCAGCCTTCCTTCTGAGGAGTGGCTGGTGGGTTTGAACTACCAGCCTCTGGTTAGCAGTCAAGTGCCTTAGGCACTAGGCTACCAGAGCTCCTTCTTAGGGATTACAGGTGGGGACTTTTAACCTTCTTGAATCAACTCCGTGGCAGTAGGTGGGGGGCACTGAGGGTGTGAAGCTGGTTTCCCCATAAACTTGGAAGACATCCAGAAAATAGAAATGAGTTGGGTTTGGTCAATGCTGTTACTCCTGTATACAGTGGCAAACACACCCAGTAGGGACAACCCTGGAAGCGTCCATCTAAGCCCATCACAGAGTTCAGAGCTTTACTGTCCTTGCCACATTTCCACCGCCTCCTGCTGCCCTGCCCCAATCCATTTAGCTGGAAGTTTCTGAAAGAGGCCAGAAGGGAAGGAGTTAATCCAGTTGCCGCCACAGGAATGATTCTTCATTCTGCCTCTGACGCGCACACCATTAAAATGTAATACCACGTGTATCATGGTCCATTTCCTGTATGTGCAGAGCCAGGCAGGACGGCCACATTTTGTGGTCTGCTCTGATTCCCCAGAGCCATCCATCATGTGGGAGCAGGAGGGGAGGAGCCTGGGTCCTAGGGTCCATCCCGGAGTCTGGAGCAATATAGCTCTCCGCTTAGGGCTCTGACTGCCCTGGGAACCTAGCTGGTGGCCCACTCAGGGCTCAGGGAAGTGAGATGAGGTGGCATTTTGCTTTGTCTTGGGTGAGAGTCATGGGGTCACTCACACTGGAAGGGACCCTGGAGATGCTGTTTCACAGGTGAGAAAGCTGAGGCTCAGAAAGGGCAGGGCACTCACCCAGATCCCCAGAGGCGCCAGCGCCCTGGTCTGTGGATGCTCACTCCGGGGTGAGAAGCCTCTGGTCAGCTGGGCAGGAAACGAGGCTGAAAGCCTCTTCATGAGTGGACCTTCTCCAGAAGGTTCCAGAATGCAATGCCAACAGCACTCAGGGCCGTTCGTGCCCCAGGGCTGGAGGGTTCACCCTACTATCCTCTCCCTTCAAACTGCAGCTCTAACCTGTGTGGTAGGGAGGAAGGCTGGGACTTGGGAGTGGAGAGAGACCCACCAGGAGGGTCTGAGTCTGCTCCGGGAACAGGTGGCAGGAGAGTGGAGGCTGAGAGTGCCTGGGCCCCATAGCCAGGCCTGTCTGTGGACAGCCATGGGCCTTGCTCTGTGCGGCAGGGACTAGCAGGTGGGAGGACTCCCTTTGCCAACTCAGCACCATGCCAAAAGCCAGTAACGGCTTCAGTACGGCAGTCACTCAGCTCCCTTCTCTGTCCTCCTGGTCTGCCACCACCTCTACCTGGCCTGTGGCTGCCGCAGCCCCTCTCCAGCCACACTGGTGCTTTCCGATCATCCTCCACCTGTCCCCAGAGATGGTTCTAAATACACTCCTCACCTGCAATCCCCAAAGACCCTCAGGGCTCATGGAAGAGTCCAGTACTTAGGAGGTCGCCTGCCTGGCCCAGGGAGGAGCTGGTAGATGCCTTGCAGCTCCAGGCCTTTCAGTTCACTCAGAAGGAAAGCCTTTCAATTCCTTGGCTGTGTCAGGGTCCTTTTATCTCTGAGCCTTACTACCCCTTGCTGTTTCCTCTGCTTAGAACCTCTCTCTTTCTCTCTCCGCCCCCACCCCCATCTCTCTCATGCTAAGATTCACATTTACCATTTTAAAACACACAGTTCCACAGCATTTGGTACATTTGCAGTGTCGTGCAACCACCCCTGTCTCTTTCCAGAACCCTTCAGCACCCCAAAAGGAAACCATTCACATTCCAGCAGTCCCCTTCCCGTACCCCTGGCCCCTGGCAACCACTAATCTGCTTTCTCTCTGTGCATTTTCTGTTCTGGATATTTTATATAAATCGAATCATACAACACAGAACCTTTTTTAAGGTTATATATTATATATATTGGTTACCTCTAGGGCTGCCCTAACAGAAATACCATAAATGGACGGCCTTGACATATAGGAGTTGATTCTCTTACAGTTTTGGAGGCTAGAACTCTTGAGTTTAAGGTGCCAGACTCTGCGGGCTGGGTGAAAGCCCCTCGACCTTGGGCTTCAGCTCTGCCTCTTGCTCCAGGCCCACTGAAGCTGGAGCCTTTCTTCACTCAGACAGCTGCTGGTTGCCAAGGCTGACAAACCTGAGTGAAAAAGCACAAGTAAAAAGGCACCCAAGTGAAATGACAGATTACCAAACCACACGGCAGGCCATTGATTCAAGTCCATTAAGAGTCCCAGGATTGATAGACAACATGGTAGGCTGCTGAACAATGGCTGGGCTACATGCAGGATTCAAGCAGGCCAAAAACTAGGGACCTTCTTATCTACTGGAAGCAGATCATATCCCTAAAGCAGCTACTCAGCTGCTCCAATAGATTGCACTACGGAGTTGATTAAAATCTCACCATCCAGCTGCCCAGGCACTCAAAACCAGGCCTAGCCAAGATGACACATAACCTTAAATTAACTACCGCACCACCCAAGGTGAAAGAGGCTTTGGATGGTGGCTTTACTTCCACCTGGACTGGGCCAAGGGGCTTTCATGGTGCAGTGGTTGAAACATTCAGCTGCTAACCAAAAGATCAGCAGTTGGAAGCCACCAGCTGCTCTACGGGAGAAAGATGAGGCAGTCTACTTCCATAAAGATTTACAGCCGTGGCAACCTTCTGGGGCAGTTCTACTCTGTCCTGTGGGGTTGTTAGAAATCAGCATTGACTTGATGGCAGGGGGTTTGGTTTGGTTTGTTGGCCTGGCCAGTGGCTCCCCTATTAAGGTGCCTGGTGCTTTGCTGAGGGCTTTACACGTACGTGTTCATCCAATCCTGACCACAGCCCTGAGGGAGAGTCTGTTACTACACTCCTTTTCCAGAAAAAGAATGGAAGTTCAAGTTGACGATCAAGTAGGTGGTGGAGCCAGGATCTGGCCTAGGCGGTCTGCCTCTGGGACCTGGGCTCTTAACATGGGAAAACCCTACATTGCTGTGTCTCCTTCAGGCTGTCCCCTTTCTCCTGGGACCTTCCTCACTCTGGTTATGCTGTTTCCCGAAACGTCTCCTTATTTCCATCCTGCCCCTGGGCCTCACCTCCAGGCACAGAAGGTCATTGTCTCTTATTAGCATCCTCTATTAATAGTGAGGATGGCGAGACTTTGGAATCATCATCAAGAAAGACCAATCACTTGAAAATGACATGTTTAGTAAAGTAGAGGGTTGGTGAAAGCCAGGGGACCCCTCCACGAGATGGACTGACTCAACGGGTACAACGAAGGACTCAAACATGCCAACAGCTATGAAGAGGCACAGGACTGGGCAACATGCCATTCTGTTGTGTATGGGGTTGCCGTGAGTAAGAGCCCACTGAACGGCAATGGTCGGCGATAGCGACGTTAATTACTTCACAAGTGAGTGTCTCCAGTCGGCTTCCGTCCAGTGCTCCTGCTCGCGGAGTACCACTGGGTGCTTATTGCTGGAAACGGCTTCCCATTTCCTGTGTGAGACCCACGCAGTGGTGATGAGGGGATGATAGGAGTGAGGAGGGGGCGGATCTCCCTGTGGCCCAAGGGGTAACTTCCTAACTGGGATCAAGAAAGAAAAGATGTTCACCCCTCCCCTTGTTTGAAAACAGCTAACAAAAAGTCAGCAACTCCCCGCCCTCAATAGAAAACCATACCAAACCCATTGCCAGTTGATTCTGACTCATACTGACCCCCTTTGGGTCTCTGAAGCAGTAAATCTTTTTTGTTGTTGTTGTTTTTAAAGAGTGATTTGGGTGAAAGTTTACAGAGCAAATTCACTTTCCATACAGCAGTTCACATACACTTTGTCTCATGACATTGACCACAATTTACCACAATGCAACAGCTCCCCTCCAACTTCCTCCCCATAGTTATGTCTTCCCTGTGTCCTTCCCTCCATGCACTCCTGCCCCCTGAGATGTCTCCCTGTACATACGCAGCCCTTCTATTCTCCCATGATTTTTCTCTCTAAAGAGTATAGCTACCTAATGTAAACGTTCACCTCATCTGCCTGTCTTTTGTTTGGCTGGAAGCCACAGGTGTGGGTTCAATTCCAGACCTGAAGGGCAGCTAGGGGCCATAGTCTCAGGGGTTCCATCAGGCTCTATCAGACCAGCAAACCTGGTCCCTTTTAATTTTTTTTTGCAAATTATTTTGAGTTTTGTTCCACATTGTTCTCCCTCTCTATCCAGGATCTCCTACATAGATCCCCCTCCAAGTAGTTGACAATGGTAGCAGGGCACCATCTAGTTCTTCTGGTCTCATAGTCATATAGGCTGTGGATCACATTGTGTACCAGTCACTTGGACTAATTGTTTCCATGAATCTTTGGTTTTCTTCATTCTTCTTTGCTCTGGACATGAAGAGACCCCATCGTTGTGTCTAGATGGCTGCTTGCAAGCTTTTAAGATCCCAGTTGCTACTCATCAAAGTAGGATGTGGAACAATGTTTTGTGTAGTATGTTATGCCAATTGAGCTTGCTGTCCCCTGTGACTATGGTCCTGAGCCCACAGGTCCAACTACTTGGTCCCTCTGGGTAGCTGGCTGTGGTCAACAAGTGACTACAACCTTGTCCCTTGTCAGCTCTCATATATACCTAGGAATTCTTACTGAACATAGCAATACACTTGTAGAAACATTGTCTGTGAGGCAGTAAATCTTATGGAAGTAGATTGCCCCATCTTCCTTCCATGGAGCAGTTGGTGGGTTTGAACCACCAACCTTCTGATTAGCAGTCAAATGGAAAGCCATGTTACAATAGCAAGAGTATTACAATTATCATAAAAACAGATTGACCCACCTGCTCTGTACCAGGCCCCATGAAAAGCACTTCGTACGAAGTATCTCGTCTAACCTCATATCAACCTATCAGACAGGCCCCCATCTCTTTACTTTGTAAGTTCCATTTACAGACAACTTTCAGGCCAGAGAGGTACCCATGGTTCCACACCTACAGACTCAGCTCATCGGATCTTCCAGACCTGGATGCTGAGCTCCTTTGGTGAACTGCCTTCGAGAAGGCTGTAAATAGCCCAAGTGGACCTTGCTGTGAGCGACCAGAATTACGATGACAAACCTCAAGGCTGAGCAGACACCTGCTTGGGGCTCGATGCAGCCCTGTCAGACAACGAGCTGGAGGCAGCCGCTTGGAAAATTGAAAAATGAAGGCCCAAGTGAGGTGACCGTTTTGATATCAGTCAGTGGTTTGATGTTGGGGGAGGAGACTGGGCTAAAGCAAAATAACCTTTGTCAAAGCTCTCTGTGGGAATGGAGATACTCAGAAGAGGCAGCTAGTGCCGAGATAAGAGGGGCACAGTCTTGCCTGCTGTGGGAACCCACTTAGCAGTGTGGCCTCTTCAGCCCTCCTCTTGGGCTCCCACCCAACAAAGGGGTCATTCAGGGGCCCTTAGTTCTGCTCCCTCTCCCCTAGGAGCACACGACCTTGCCAAGAAGGAAGACTCTGCCCCCTGACCAGAACTGTCTCTCAGAAAGTCAGCTGTCCAGGCTTTATTTCTAGCAAGAGCACACGATTGTCAAATGGACAAAATGGGCCTCAGTTAAAAGTAGCTTGGAGGCTTCTCGGTGAACAGGCAGAGTCAGAAAATTGGCTGGCGAGCTCCGTCAGCTAAGGCCATCTGCTCGAATCCTTCGGGCCAGTTGTCTCCCGGCCATACCAAGCCCAGAAGCTCAAAATCCCGGCTGAGAAGAGACCCCAGGGAGTCTGTGGGCTGGCCTTGACCTGCCCAGCCTGCTCCCACCCCACCCACCGCAACCCCAGCTTCCAAGACAGGCATGGTGCTTGCTAATCTTTCTGCCATATTGCCAGATGAACAATTGGATCAAAAATGCAAGCTAAAATGAAGGATGAGGTAGTGGGGAGAAAGAAAGGCTGTTCTCTTTATTAAGTGTCTGCTGGCACCGGGTCCTGTGCTAGACACTCTATAATTTCACCGAATCCTTTCTACATTCCTGTGGGACACGTATTAAAGGAAACAAGAATTTGGCGTGTTGGGTCCCTGCCCAGAGCCAAAGGACTCTCACACGTGTTATTTCATTTCTCTGTCACAACCTCCATGTGGTTAGCAAGACAACCTCAGCCTTAGCAAGGTCAAGTTGCTCACCCAGGTTTCCAAAGTGTATACCTGGCACAGCAGCAGTTCACACTCTGCTGACTCCAAAACCCATGAACTCAAGCCTTTGTCCTACCTCGGTTCTCCCAAGTGCTGTTAGGACAAGCCCCTCAGGTTAGGAGAGTGAGGCTCCCGAGGTTTGGGCCCAGGCAATGAGGACCAAGCCAGCCCAGTGCACAGAGCAAGGGTTAGGGATCAGGCAGAGCAGCCAGCTTCTGAGATGGAGGTGGGGCACCCAGACTCCAGGGAAGGGAAGTCAAAAGCAGGTGTCCTCACAGCTACCTCTCTCTCACCTGGCCAGGCACATGAAAGGGAGCACTACCTGTGCAAGGATGGAGTCAGGACTCATGGCTGGCAGCGGGTTCTGAGGCAGGTGGGCTGAGGCAAGGACAACATGCAGGACCTAGAACAGCAAAGCTTGGAGGCCAAGGCTGAGAGTGCCGTTGTGTGCCTGGAAGCATCTCATGAACCTGTTGTTTGCTTGGTGGGCCCAAAAGGAGATGGGTGTCCCTTGGCTTAGGAGAGATCTGGGTTGGCACAAGATGGAGGGTTGCATCCCCAGAGCAAGTGACTGACTTCTCCCAGAAACACTGTGTTTTGTCTACAATCAACCAACTGGACCACCATGTATCATGGCAGGGACTTGGAAGGAAGGCTCAGACCCCAGCTGTATCAGTGAGTAGCTGTGAGATCTTGGGCAGGTTGGGCAACCTCTCTGAGCCCTGATTAGTAAGATTTAGTTCCTTGAGCACACAAGAGGCAAGGTGATAGACCTTCCAGAGTTACTGTTTAGTGCCCGAGCGTGGTGCCCAGTGACGAGTGAGCGCACAGGGCACAGTGGCTGTGGCATTGTGGCTCAGGCAAAAAGTGAGGACCCAACAATGAGTAAAGCCCTGGGGGCTCTTGGGCAAGGCCTTCCCATCTGTAAACTGGTGCTGGACTATGTACCATGTGATCTTTTATAGCCTTCCCAAATCTTCTGATCTCAGATTCCCTACACTAGAGTCAGCAGGTCATGGAAGAAAATCTCTTGGTGTGATAGAAAGATTGTGATGGGCTCCCAGGTAGACCAGTTGGCTAATTGCTTAGAGTCTCCCAAGAGCCACACAGTCTTTGGTAGGGTTTGAGCTGATGGCCGGGGTCCTGTGCTCTACCCCTGGGGGATGAGAGTCCCGTCTGATAGACACTGTTGCTTAGAATTTGCTATCCTCCACTTCCAACCTTCATCAGAGATCTCTCAAGCTGTCTGCATGGGCAGGGGAGCCACAGTGATGGCGATGCAGACAAAATGTGACCTGGTTGCTTCTTGCCTGCTGCCGCCTCACTCCCCACTCTGTGCAGGTCCTCATTGCTTTCTCCACCCACGGGGCTTGGCAATTTCAGCTTTGGAACCAGTTCCTGCTCAACATAGCCACTCTCTGTGCCATTGTATGAAGGGGACATCTTGGTCTGTAGAGTTTTGGGATAAAGCATCTAGACCCTTGAGAAGGTGTCCTTCTAGCTATCTTCCCCTCTGGAAATGAAAAACAAAAACAACCCAAAAAGCAGTCTTAGTTTAGGTTTGTTCATGATTTGTTACGATTGCCATGAACTATAGAAAAGGTGTGATGTTGTTCCTTTTCTCTGGCACCTTGACAGAGCTCCTAAATAAGTGTGGGATTCCACTGCTTTGATCTATGCAAAAACAGCCACCTTGGTTGGGGGAAAACTTCTTAAAACTAGTTCCTCTCCTCCAAAATCACCCCTGGCTCTCCACTGCCCAAGATGAAAGTCAGACCCCTTGGTGCCTCACAGACTGGACCAACAACTTCCCCTGGCTCCATAATTCTCAGCCTACTCCAAGGATGTCCTGCTCCTGTCCCTCAGCCTGGAACCCCTTGCCCACCTTTCCATCTGGAAGATCTACCCACCCATTCAAGGCCTGGCTCAAAAGCCTCCCCCTCATTGAAGGTTTCCCCTGACCCCCGCTCCTTCCTTGCTATTTGCACAACATGTGGCTAATACTCCTTAGCACGTCTGTCCTTTGGGCACTGTGGGTCAGTGAGGACACGTCAGACTGTCTTCCACCCCTTCCCAAAGCAATGGAGAGCATTGTTAGGGGTGGAGTTGTCCGTGGTGGAGTTGTCCGTGTTGCCTCAGCAGTTAACAGTGAGCAGCTGCTCATTTCTGAGTGAGAAGGGAGCATTCAGGGAAGAGAAGCCCAGGGGCAGGATGGGAAGACTCCAGTTGGAGGCAGGTCCAGCAAAGAAACAGAACTACTCCTGAGTCATAATGACTTGGTCAGGATGGCAGCTGGGAGCAGAGGGAACACATTATAGAGGGGACTGAATATCAGTGTCCTCTCATCTGGAGCAAAGAGGAGTGAAGAAGATCAAAGTCATTTGGAAACAATTAGTCCAAAGATATGATGGACCAGGAGGACCTCAGCCTTCATGACCCTGAGACCAGAAGAACTAGATGGTGCCCGGCTACCAATGCCAACCATTCAGAAAAGGATCAAAATTGGAGATCCTGGATAGAGTGGGAGGGAAAATGTGGAACAAAGTTCAAAAATGACAAGAATTACTGGTCAGATAGAGACCATTGGAACCCTCAAGACTATGGCCCCCAGTTATCCTTCAGGCCTGGAAATGGACTCACTTCTGTAGATTGGCTCTCAGCCCAACAGCAGAAAGATCTGTAAGCAGAATACCCACCCCAGGGAGATGCACCCAGGTCCACCAGGGAAATGCACCCCTTAGATCAATCAGCCATGAGACATCAGAGGGGCCGCATTCATATAGACAGAATGCTAGACAGACAGGAATGCCTAGATAAGAAGGGCACAAGGAAGGGGAGGTCACACGGAGTGGAGGGGAGGGGAGAAGCGCTTTTTATGCTTGGGGATTATAATCAGGCCTGTGAAATCAAATGTACAGGAACTACTGAGAGTAAAACAAATCTGCTTTGTACATTTGCGCCCAAATTACACATACGCGCACACAAAAAGAATATTTAAAAAAAAAATTAAAAATAAAGAGGGGACTGAAGAGGGTTTAACAAAGGGTCCATTTATAACATTGTCAGTGAGGATGAAGGGAGACCAGCAAGGTATGAGTAACATCCCAGGCTACCCCAGGAGGACAACTTCACCACCTCCAGGCTGGCTGGGCAAGGGGACAGTTCCTGGTGAGCCCTCAAGAGAGGGCTGCCAGAGAGGAGCCATAGGAAAAGCAGCTCATTGGCCCTCAGAATGTGGGTGGTAAGGAAGAAATAGGTGACTAAATATACTGGCCTCTCTCCTCCTGCCCTCTGACCTCCAGTCAGGGCCTCCCATTGGCTAACACCAGAGGCAAGAAAGCTCAGCTAATATTTGCCACAGAGGTCAGCCTCCTAGGGCACAGAGTGGAGGGACACAGGGAGATTGTCCAGCCCACAAGGTAACTGGTTATCCTTGCTCCTGGGCCCATGCATTAGATAATGGATAGTTAGCTTACCAACAATGGGGCTCCTCCTGAACTCTGTCATCAGTACCACTCTTAGCCCTGTACCAGCAGAGGCCCTACCCAGGCCTAGATCTTTGGAATGACTTCCTCAAGCTGTCTGTCTCTCCCTCTTGCGCTTGGGAACAGCTGGGGCCAGCAGTGCTATCTGCCAGGACTCCTCAAGCCTGGCCAGGGACCCGTGTGGGACCCACACTCCATTTCTTCCCTTTGAAGAGCTTTCGGACCATCTACCCTCTGCTTCCCATCCTATGTGTTTGGTAAACTAGATGCCCTAAGAGCTCTGGTTCTCCTCCCTATGCGGCCATCCTGGGACTCCAGCTCTAATTCCAGGAGGAAGGCCTGGCGAGAGGACCTGTGTCCGCTGCCTGGCATGGAGTTTCTTTCTTTCTGTTTTGGAAGCAATTCATATTTATTTATTTATTGCGATTTGAGTGAAAATTTACAGAGCAAATTCATTTTCCATACAGCAGTTCATACATATTTTATTTCATGACGTTAACTACAATTCCCCACAATGTAACAGCTCTCTTCCCACTTCCTCCCTGTAGTTACCTCTTCCTTCTTTCCTATGCATTCCTGTCCCCCGAGCTGTCTCCCTGGGCAAACACTGCCCTTCTGTTCTCCCACAATTGATCGCTGTGAGGAGTATATCTACCTGACGTATACCTGGCATGGCATTTCTCTTGCAGGATTACATGAGATTGGGCTGCTGATCTTGGCTGACGCAATTTATTTACACAGACAGAACCCCGGTAAACCTAGGGGCAGCCTGTCTGTTATCCCCAGATTCCCCCTTTCTAAGGTTCTGAAGTTAGACCCTTTGCCCCTTAGTTGAGCCACCTGATCACTGGGCTATATCCTTGGTGGCTCGGCAGGGTCAGAACATGTCTCTGCTAATTGGGCCCTCAGATGTTGCCACTGGAGACCCGGGGGGACCCCCAGCAGCATGCCCAGGGCAGCACAATCCCCACGTCCCAGCTGCAAGCCCCTCCCAAGGGTGGCCACGTCTGCAGGAGAAGCCGTGCACCTCTCGCCCTGGCTTCACCACTCATGCCTTCCTGGGACACCCTGCATAATTCTAAGCATGTTGCACTATTTGAAGTCATGTTTTCATTTCACAAATGATTTACCCACAAGAAATTAATATGCTCATTAACCTTCTAGGGCTCCTACAGGGAGAAATGCTTTCTTTCTTTCTTTTTCAATGAGAAGGATCCAAGAATACTGACAGTATTTAACTAGATGCCTTTATCACAACAACAACAACTTTATCGCCCTAACCTTCCCTGGGGAGGAGGACTGAGTGTTCTAACCTTCCTGGAGGGCATTTTGACAACACTTAGCAAAGCAGTTAAAATACACTTACTCTCCTACCCAGTAACACTTCTATTTCTAGGAATTTACCTGAAAGAAAGGAGTTAAGGTATGTCAGAGAATCATCCACAAGGATGCTTGTCCAAACATGGTTTACAATCGTAAGAAATTGAAGGGGGAAAAGAAAATCTGAAAGTCCAACCACTGGGGGATGGGTTAAAGAAGTCTTAGAGCACACTTAAAATGGATCATATGCAGTCATCAAAGCTGTTGTAGTAAGAGGTTAATTATTAATAGACAAAGATGTTTCTAGCATAGCTCCTGTTTTCTTAAAGTGGCGCCACAGAAAAGCAGTTGTGTGTTGTTGAGTCCATTCTGACTCACAGCAACCCTGAAGTTACCCTGTAGGACAGAGTAGAGTGGCCCTATCAGGTTTTCTAGATGAAAATCTTTATTGAGGCAGATCACCCGGTCTATTCTCCTGGTGGGTTTGAACCACTGACCTATTGTTAGCAGCCAAGTGCTTAACCATTTTGTCACCAAGACTCCTTGGATGGGCAGGAGGGTTTGTTTTTTAAAAATCTGTGTGTTTGCATGAGAAATTGCTCACGATCATTAATCATTAGAAAGATGCAAATCAAAACAATGATGACATACCTTCTCATCCAGCAATAATAGCAAAGTTCAACAGGTCAGAAAATAACAAATGGTGGTGAGGTTGTGGAGAGATTGGAACTCTTGTGCACTGCTGATGGGATTGTAAAATGATACAACCATTGTAGCAAACGGTATGGTGTTTCCTTAAAAAACTAATAATAGAAGTGCCATTTGACCCAGCAATTCCATAACTAGGAATATATCCTAAAGAGGTGAGAGATAGCGCATGAACAGACATATGTACACCTACGTTCATCGCAGCACAATTCATTATAGCAAAGAGATGGAAACAACCTAAATGCCTATCAACGGGTGAGTGAATAACCAAATTATGGTACATGCACACAATGGAATACTATGCTACATTAAAGAACAATGAGGGATACACGAATCATCTCACAATGTGGATGAACCTGGAGGACATTAAGCTGAATGAAATAAGTCAATCACAGAAAGACAAGTACTGTATGAACCCATTACTGTAAAAAGACAAAGAAGGGTTTGCTTGGGAAAAGGGAACTCACTTTGTAGGTTACCGGGATGGGGAGGAAAAGGGAAGGATTAATTTGGGGCTAGTTGGGGCCCACATGCTGACGTGGGTAAGGGGAGGGATATACGGGAAGGATCTGTGAGCACTATGATAACATTAGGAAATGGGAGGACACCGAATTGTTCACATGAGAGATAGATGACAGATGCTAATACCAACCAATGTGTCCACAATACTGCATTGCCATTAACACCAAATACCAGGCTACAGATAAACACCTGAGAGGATCAGATGGGGGTCAGTGAACAGGAGTATATTCTAGACCAAGGATAGATTCAGCTGAGGCTAATCTTGCACAGACACCAGTGATACAAAATACCTGCAATCCTTACAGAAACAATAGAAGACAGACACAGAGTAATCCCTCACAGATAAGCAGACACTATGGGAGAGAGATCCAATAGATCTACCATCTCAGGACCACAGTACTGGGGGACACCAGACTCAATTGGCACAACAAAATACATAAAAACCTTGCTCCACATCCTACATTGGTGAGTAGTGACTGGGGTCTTAAAAGGGTTCAAGCAGCCATCTAAGGTGCAGCTAATGGTCTCCTAGTGTTGGAAGTAAGCAGAACGAAAAAAAAAAAAAAAAACCCAGGGCATTTAGAAGCAATCAGCCATGGGGCACAATGGCCCTTGAGACCAGAAGAACTAGATGGTGACCAGCTACCAATGCCAACCACTCAGGAAAGGATCAAATCTGGAGATCCTGGATAGAGTGGGAGGGGAAACATGGAACAAAATCCAAAAACTCAATAATGACCAGAATTACTGGTCAGAGGAAGTCTGATGGGGCCCCCAATACTATGGCTCTGGAATACATTCTGTGCCTGGAATAAAATGCACCCCCAGGGGCTGGCTCTCAGCCCAATAGTTAACAAGGTGTACACACAGACCACTCAACCCAGGATGACACACCCACATACTCTATGGTAATACATCCCTCAGAGCAATAGACCATGGGACACCAGAGGACCAACATTCAAACTGAGGAAATGCAGGACAAACAGGAGTGCATAGATGTGAGGGGCACAGGGGGAGGGTTACAGGGTAGGGAGGGGAGGAGACTGGGTTAGGGTTGGACATGGAGAATGGGGAGTGAAACTAAATGTACATGTAACATTGAATATAAAACAAGCTCTTAAAATTAAAAAAAGAAGAAAAAGGAAATTAAAATCAATAAAATAAACTTATGGGTCTAAATAAATAAATAAAAATAAAAGTCTGTGTGTTTGTGTGAGCAGATCGGGAAGGGGCTCATGCTAGAACTCAGCCTATCAGGGAGTCTGCCTGTAAAATCACTTTGACCCATGGGTGGCTTTTCCATGAGCAGCTGTGGGAAAATGTGTTCACAAGAGGGGTGTAGTTCATTGAAAGGTGATCGCCAAGAGATGTGTGCTTGTCTTAACCCCGAGACTGTGATCATGACCTTATTTGGAAAGAAGGGTCTTTGCAGATGCCCTTAAGTTAAAGATCTTGAGACGAGGTCACCCTGGATTATCCAGGGGGGCCCTACATCCACTGACAAGTGTCCTTACAAGAGGCAGAAGAGAAGTCACAGATAAGAGAGAGAAGTTCACAGCAGGACAAGCCTTCAAGTCACAAGCCCAGGGATGCTGACAGCCACCAGAAGCTGAACAAGCAAAGGATGACTTGTGCCCTGGAGCCTCCGGAGGGAGTGTGCCCTGCCAACACCTTGGTTTTGGCCCTGTGAAAAGGTTCTGGGCTGCTGGCCTTTTGTTGTTCTGAGCCACCCAGTTTGTAATCTGTTACAGCAGCCACAAGAACTCATACAGGGGTGGGGGCAAGTGACATCCTCCATACTTCCCAGTGCAGCTGCGTGGGGTTCCCCGGTGGAGCTGCGCAGGGTTCCCCAGTGGAGCTGCGCAGGGTTCTGCCTCATCCTGACGCACAGCGAGCCCATCCTCAGGCCCCTGAGCCACGGCACCGGACTCAGATCTCAGGCAGAGACCCCTGTGCTCTCAGGGAAGGTGGGTCCAGCCTGGAAACAGATACCCCTCCCCCCAGCTCTGGCATTTTCCAGCCTTCCTGCCACTACCACTATCTACCTCAGCCACATTGTATAAGAGAAAAGTTGCCCCAATCAGTCGGATTTTCCTTTTACTTGCAGCTGAATGCATTCATTCCTACTGATAGAATCACTTCCCTTCTGTAGACCTGGGGCCAGCTGCTGTTTTGCCTTCCTGAGCTTCAGTTTTCTTCTTTGTGGAGGGAAGACAAGCTCCCAGGTTATTATGAGGATGAAGTGGCACATAGTAGGTGTTCAATAAACAGTCTCTACTACCTGTACACCATGAATGTGGCATTTGGCAGTGCACATGAGGGCGTTTGCCCAGAGTCTATGGCAGTCTGCTCTCCCCAGGGCAGGCAGGATCTCAGTACCAGGGCATGACTACCTGCCTCTTATCCACGTGCCTGAGTACCACCCAATGGTTTTTGTATTTGGCACAGATATCCCTGGCCATGCACTCTCCCCATCAGCCAGTGGCCCCTCACAGGGCAATTATTTCCTGGGTGCGGTAGTTATCGTTATGTGTCAGCTTGGCTGGGCCTAGTTTTGAGGGGCTGAGCAGTTGGACATAGTATTCTCCAAGATGAGACTGGTAATTAACTCCATTGTGGGATCTACTGCGTGAAGCTGAGCAGCTGCTTTAGGGATGGGGTCTGCTTCCATTACATAAGGAGAAGCTTTACGAATGGTCTTCAGCTTTTTGGCATGCTTGGACCCTGCATATAGCTGAGTCTTCATTCAGCAGCCTGCCATGCTGTGCTGATCTCAGAACTTTTTCTGGACTCTAATTCATGACCTGCCACGTTGTTTGATAATCTTGGGACTGTGTCTTTTCACTTGTCAACCGTGGGTCTGTCAGCCTCAGCAGCCAGCAGCCGCCCGAGTGAAGAAAGGCTCCAGCTCCAGAGGACCAGGAACAAGAGGCAGAGCTGAAGCCCAAGGTTGAGGGGCCTTCACCCAGCCCCTAGAGCCAGCACTTTGAACTTGGACTTCTAGCCTCCTAAACTGTAAGAGAATAAATTCTTATTTGTTAAAGCCATCCATTTGTGGTATTTCTGTTAGAGTGGCACTAGAGGTAACCAAAACACTGGGTTAGCACATCTTTCTTGTCCTCTCACCTTGGGTGGACCTCCGAGCATGCAGGTGAGCCTTGCACACTGTCCACCTCCCAGGAGGGTCGTAGCTCACAGACAGGAACGAAAATATGATACCTGAGATTGACACTTCTTCAGCCTGAAACAACTTCCTAACGATGGAGTATATGAACAGACACACTATCGGTGCCATTTCCCTTATATTTCTCTGACAGCTGCTGCACACTGAGTGACAGACTGTAAGCCTCGTTTCCTCCATTTGTTGCAAGCAAAAGGCCCCACACAGCCTGAGAATTTGAGGTTCTGATCTCCTAGAGCACAGCTAAGCAAACCAGCCTTTGCTTTGCTTCTGTTGAGCAAACTCTGGCCAGGTGACTGGAAGGAAAAAGGCTCAGGGATGGGCCAACTCCATTCTCCTCTCTCCTATAGTTGGAGCAGCTGGCATTCAAAACCCACACTCTGGTGGTACATGCACAACGTGGCTGCCACTGGCCAGCCCAGCTGGAGATGGGCTGTACTCTGATGCTGTGGAAACATGAACTCCATAGAGCATCCTCACACACAGGTGCACATGCATATGCACACAGACATGCACACATGCACACATATGCATGCTCATACACAGACACAATGTGCACATATGAGTGCATGCACATATACACATGCACATGCACATATACACATAAAAATGTCCACACATATTCACACCCTGAATATGCTCATGCATACACACATACACATATGGACATGCAAACACACATGCATGCACACAGATACATGCTCACACATGAGCACACATGCCCCCTCATACACATGTGTGCATACACACAAACACACTACACAGAGCTATACACACATGTGCGTGTCCACACACATGTACACGCACAGATGTGCACAGTGACAGAAAACATACACGTATGTGCATGCACGTACACATGTGCACGTATATACACACATGTGCATGCACACACAGAGAGACATGCACACAGACATGCATACATGTGCACGAGCACAGAGACATACACATGTGTGGATGCACACAGACACTCACACACAGACATATACACATGTGCATGCAAACACATGTGCACACCCACCCACTCACCCACACACACATACACGCGTGCATAGACACTCATACATAGGCATACACATATGTGCACACACAGAGACACACTCACACAGAGACATACATACATGTGCACACACTCACAGACATTCATACATGTGCACACACATGTGTGCATGCACACAGACACACTCACACAGACATACACACATGTGCATGCACAGACAGACATGCACACAGAGAGACATACATACATGTGCATGCACACACAGGCATACACACGTGCACACAGACATACACACATACAGACATACAAAAATGTGCATGCACACATACACATACACATACACATACATACATTTGCACACACAGAGGGACATACATACACATGCACACACACATACACATATGTACACACACAGAGATACACACATATCCATGCACACAGACATATAGACATGCACACATGCATGCACAGACATGTGCATATGTTCACTCAGACATATAAACATGTGTGCATGCCCACACTCACACACAGAGACACACACATACGCACTCAGGCCAGGCCACCAAAAGTACAACAAAGCAGAAGCAGCCAGGCAGCCAGCTTGTCTGGGTCTACAGCCCAGCCGCCCCACTTGCTTCCTTGAGGCTTTGCAGGGGAACTGACCCTTCAGAGCTTGTTTCCTCATCTTTAAAATGGGAATAATAATGACATCCACCTCGGCAGGTGGTTGAGAGGGCTGGAAAGAGTACACAGAAAGTGCCTGGGGCAGCACCTGGCCCACGCTGGTGCCCACTAGAGGCTGCTGCTGTATCAGGTGCCAGTGGTACACGTGGCACAAATGGCTCAGGGAGCAGGGGGCTGACGCTGACGGTGCCTGTGTGCATGGGAAGTGGGTGATGAAGGTCCCTCACCAGTGTCCCTAGAGGTGAGGTGGGAGGCTGGAGGGGGTCCTATAGGTGTGTAAAAGGTAAAAGGCAAAGCAGGGCAGGACAGTGGCAAGCCAAACAGCCCCCAGGGATAGGTGCGTGAGGAGGGCCAGAGGACAGCTTGCTGAGGGAGGAGAGGCTGGACACATCACAGGCCCTAAGTCTCGGAGGGGGAGATGAGGTAGGTCATCTGCCCTTGGACTCTGTGGACGGTATCCTTGTAGCATCCCCAGGCCTGGACCCACCCCCAGCAAGATGAGTCAGCCAGGCCTTGCGCGTGGGCCCCAGATGACTCCTGACTCGATTCACGTAAAATGAGACAAGGGCTTTGATGGAGTGAAGGGCCGCTGAAGCAGCAGGGCCTCTGCTTCTCAGACCCACACAGGCTTCCAGAGGGGGCCGAGCCCAAAGGAATCCAAGGAAATCCAGAGGGATGAATGGCCCAGGCAGCTTCCCTTCCTGGGAACAGGCCTGTATCCCAATCCCAACCTAGCCCTTGTAAACGCATCATTGGAGCAGACTCAGAGCCCTGTCACCAGGTAGTCTATGACCCTTGCAGCCCACGGAATGAGAGCCTGGGGCCCCAGGGCCCCACTTGGACCTTAATGAGCCGTGGGCACGTATTTTTGGAAAAGGTAATGAAAGCATTTCAGGAAATGAAGGACAGGCTACAGACTATCACCGCCATCACTCTTCTGTGGTTGGTTTGCTTTTATTTTTGAAACAATTATGCCGTTGACTGCAATTATTTCAAACTATTGAGGAGAGTAGATTTTAATGGGTCTTGAGTTTGTAGCCTAGGAGCCAGGAGTGGGCTCTTAAGGTGAGATTTGAGGGCACGAGATGTTGGGATCCAGGCTGGTGGTGGGGTCCAACAAGGAAGAAGCAGGTGGGCAGGAGCGAACTATCCCCCCAGTGGGACTTGAGCTGCCGGGGCCAGGTGAAGGTGGCCGAGGTACTCACACTCCAAACACCCCAACCCATTGCCCTTGAGTTGCTTCTGATCTGACTCATGGGGAGCCCATGTTTTACAGAGCAGAGCCGCTCCAGAGGGTTTCTTGGCTGTGATCTCTGTGGGAGTGGTTTGCCAGGCCTTTCCTCTGCAGCACCGCTGGACGAGTTTGAACACAACCCAAATCTAAAGATTGTTAGTTGAGCAGAAACCATTTTGGCCACCAGCACCTGGAGGCAATCTGCGAGGCATTTTGAGATCAGAATTCTCAGGAGGAGACGTTATGAGGATATTAAGGAGGACGAGGGACAAGAACCAGCAGTGGTGCTGAGCTTCCTTATTAACCTCACAGGCCAGGGCACCATCTCATGGGGAAAGGGGATGAGCAAGCCAAGGCAAGCAGGGCAGACAGAGATGGGAAGGTGCTGCATCCCCGCCTCTCCATTGCCATGGCAACCTCGGCAGGCCACACCCTCCTCATCTCTCCCCTGACCCTGTGCCTAAGTCCATCCTGCCTTCAGGCCCACCTCCCTCTGATCCGGTGCCCGTCGGCAGCTAGAGCACCAATGGGAAGGCAGGGCTGTCCCTGTCTCTCTGGCCCTAAAATCTCTCCACGACTTCCTGTTGCCAACAGGGCACCTTGAAACCCATTCGTCTGGCTTCAAAGGTGCCTCAGTGATTTGGCCTCAGCTGACTCCTCAGCCCCATTTGCACTGCCCGCTCCTAGTCACCTAGGGCTCAGATTCCCTGCACCCCCCCCAGCCACATCACTGTCACATGCTTCCGTGCTTTCTGCATGTGCCAGTCCCTCTCCTGGAAAGGCCTTTCCCATCACTTACCTGGAACACTTTATCATCCCTTAAAATGTAGGTTAAATAATCTTGCCCAAAGAAGCCCATCTGAACTTCTTGGGTAGAGGGTACACCCTTCCATCCTTGTGACAGCACCTGCCATGTGGCTCATCGTGGCTTGCTTCCTTGGGGATCTCCCCTCCTTGGACTTGACACAGAATAAAATCTTCAAGTATCTCCAGACTAAGTGAGGCTGTGGCCCACTGTGTTGATGGCAGCAAAACTCTGTAGCAGGAGGGGGCCGAGTGGGGTCCTGGAGTAAGCCTCCTGGGTTTTCCCAGCCCCTCCTAGGCCCTGACGCTACATGGCTGGGTGCGTGTGTATGTGTTGTAGTATCAGGAAGCAGGCAGCCTGTCTCCCCAGCCAGCAGACACTGGGCTCCCTCACACAGCCTCACATCCAGCCTCCAAGATGTCAGGCTGGGTGTCTTCCAGCCTCAATTTCTTCCTGTGCTGGCTGCTACCAGTAGCAGAGGCACCTGGTCCCCTCCAGTAAAGGACAGATCCGTTTACAGCTCACTGCCAGAGCAGCTGTTACGACAGTCAGAAAAACAGGCCATCAGAGGGGCCGCCGACAGCAAGGGCATGAAAGATACATGTTCAGAGAATTCGTTTGCATACATCCCGGCTGTAATTTTTCCCCTCGGGAGAATGGATGTCATGAGTCTGACAGGCTCTCAACAACTAGGGAAGGTAAACACAGTCAGCTGCCAGCTTCGGAAGCAACACTTTCTTGGTGCAAAGGATGTGAGAGCAACTTGACAGGATGCAGAGGGCGGAGTTCTGAGTGGAGCAGCAAGGGATGCTAAAGACATCATTGGCCCCAGGAAGACCAGGCAGCCCTGGACAATGACTCCAAAAGCATCAGAGAGGGAGGACCACCGGCTGGCAGCGGGGTACCATCCTACCCTGGGACAATGATCTCATAAGCTCACTGCAAAAGTGTGTGTGCATATGTGTATGTATGGATGGGGATGAGAGTAGTGAGAAAGAACTTAGCAGTCCATGTGTGTGAGTTTACGTGACAGATTGTGTGTCTCGGTTTGTGTGTGTGTGATTTTATGAGTATTCCATAAGAGTGCCTGTGTGTAGGCTTTGTGAATTTGGATATTGTATCATCAATCAGATATTGCCACAAAATGCTGTATAACAAACAACTCCAAAACTCAGTAACTTAAAACAATGGCTTATTCTTGCTCTCATTGGTCTTTGAGACAGGTGCAACTCAGCTGGGGCAGGCTGGACTTTAGGTTCCAAGTTCTGGGCTCCAGGGCCCAGGCTGCAGTCTAGGATCAGGTATGCCCCATGTCACACAACCTCCTTGGGCAGACCCACCCAGGGCGTGTGATCTGCTCTGAGCATCTCACTCGGGAGCCCTGGTTGAGGGGGCAGCCAGTGTCTGGAGCGTCCTCACAAGGAATCCCCAGAGAAGGAAAGAAGGCACTCATTTACTGCCCAAGCATGTCTCAGGCTCTGCGTATGTTGTGTCTGATGACAATGCCCCGTTGGCCAAAGCAAGTCACAGGGCCGAGTCCAAAGTCAAGTACGCTATTCAGCATGAGGCCATTATGGGAGTGGAGACCTGTGATCAATCACTTAATCCATCACAAACCTCTTACTTATGTGAGCTTTTGAGTGCACATGGGGTTCAGAGGGTTTGCAGACATGTCGTGTGTCTCAGTGTGTGCATGCGTTTATGTGTTTTGTCCAGTGATCACACTGCTGGATGACCAACCACAGAATTATTTCAGTGAGATGACTGATCGAGGTCACAGTGGAGAGATACGCCTAAGCTTGCGGGACTGTTGGCACTGTTTGAGTTTTGTGCAGAGTCATAAAATCTGTCCTGGTGTAGAAGTCACAGGCCAAGCAAAGCAGCTCTGTGTATCTGTCAACTTTAGCCCATTCAAGACCAAATTATTTTCTGCTTTGAATTTTTTCTTAAAACCATGTGTTTTCAGTAACAGAAGGCATTTTGAATGAAATGAAAAAATTTTTTTTTGAGGCAATATGGATTTTGTTACAATTAGTGGGATACATGTGTCCCAAGGGGTCTCTGGTGTTGGTAAGATGAGGCCCATTTCTTCAAATCCACGCAGTTAAACAAGCCCACTACCAGATGACAGCATGCGCTAAAATGGAGTAGTGGTTTGTTTATCCATTCATTCTCACTAAAATAATTCTGTGGTTGGTCATCCAGCAGTGTGATCATTGAACAAAACACAAAAATGCACACACACTGAGACACATGACATGTGACAACTCATGGAAAGTTTTACTTTCCGATCCATTAAAGTGAGCACAAAATGCCTCCTTAAAGTGTTGGAAATGGAAATACCATATGACCCAGCAATCCCGTTACTTGGTACATATTTTAGAGAAATAAGAGTCATGACATGAACAGATATATGCACACCCATGTCCATCACAGCATTATTCACAACTGCAAAAAGATGGAAATAAGTTAAGTGCCCATCATCGAATGACTGGATAAGCAAACACACAGTGGAATTAGGCAATGTTAAAGAATAATGAAGAGTCCATGGAGCAACTCACAACACAGATGACCCTCAACCACAAAAGGAAATACTGTAGGAGACCACTACTATCAAAAGTCAAGAAAAGGTTTACACACAGAAAGCAGCATTCCTGATGGTTACCAGCCATGGGAGGAGAAGGGAAGGGAAGGTAAATGACTGACTACAGAGTAATAGGAGGAGCTCTGGTAGCATAGTGCCTAAGGCACTTGACTGCTAACCAGAAGGCTGGTAGTTCAAACCCACCAGCCACTCCTTGGAAGGAAGGTTGGGCAATCTACTTCTGTAGTGATATCACCTTGGAAACCCAAGGAGGGGTTGCTATGAGTTGGGTCCGACTCGATAGTACATAACAACAACAACAGAGAGTAGTAGACACATATTAACAGCCGTGAAGGCAAAGGCAACACATGATATAGGCAAGGTCAGCAAAGCATGGCCGACAGCAGAGGACATCACTGGGAGGTGCCCAGGAGTGACAGACAGCAGAGGTGAGTAGTATTACATACATAGTCCTGCAAGTAGTAGTGACTGCACACTACATCCACGCACAGATACATAGGGAGACATGCAAGCTGAACAGATGTGAAAGGTGAACGGGTGCACACTCATGAGTACATGTAGGTTTAGCAGAGGCCATCTCTGTGTATTTGTGTGTATATATATTTGTGTGGGTTGCAAATACATCCAAGGATATTGTATAGCATACAAGGGCAACGTTCTGAAAATATCTTAGCCATAACCAAACACCTTCAGGAAATAAATCACTGGGCTTCGGGACTTAGAATGACAGTCTCAGGGGATATCTAAGTCAATAGGCATACACAGATAATGTTCTACATCCTGCTTTGGTGAGTAGTGACTAGGTCCTTGAAAGCTTGTGAGTAACCATCTAAGATGCAGCTATTGGTCTCTCCCCATCTGGAGCAAAGAAATCAAGAACTCAAGGAAATAATTAGTCCAAAGGACTAATGGATCATGTGAGCCACAACCTTCACTACCCTGAGACCAGAACAACTAGATAATGCCCAGCTACAGACCGATCTGATCAGGATCCCAATAGAAGGTCTTGGACAGAGAGGGAAGAAAGAAGTAGAACAAAATTCAAAATCATAAAAAAGACCAGATCTACTGGTCTGATAGATACTGGTGGAAACCGCAAGACTGTGGTCCTTAGGCATTCTTTAGGCCTGGAACCGAACTCACCCTGAGGATCAACTTTTGGCCAAAAGATGAACAGGGCTGGAAAGTGAGCAGTAACACTCCTGTCAGGAACATGTCCCTCAGAGCAATCAACCAGACAAGACCAAAGGGCAGCATTGGCCCCAGACAAAGCTCAGAAGACAGAAAGGGTCCAGGAAGAAGGGTGAGCAGAAACAGGAAGCCCAGCAAGGGAGCAGGAAGAGTGCTGTCACAGTGAGCGATTGCAACCAACATTACGAAACAAAACGTGCACAAATTGTTGAATGGGAATCTGATTTGCTCTGTAAACTTTTCCCCAAATGACAATAAAATATAATAAAGTGAGTCCAAAAAAACAGACCAAACCCATGGCTGTCAAGCCGATTTGGACTCATAGCGGCCCCAATAGGACAGAGTAGAACCGTCCCATTGGGTTTCCAAGGCTGTCATCCTCATGAAAGCCAACTGCTCTCTTGAGGAGCAGCTGTTGGGTTTGAACCGCTAACTTTTTGGTTAGCAGCTGAGTGTTTTAACCACTGCACCACCAGGGCTCCTTAAATTGAACCCAGTAATCTATGATTTGGAGGCTGCAGAGGAGAAGTTGAATGGAAATTAGACTTGAGGGGCTGCCTCCCATGCAAACCGAGTTGAAAGCATCCCCGCAGGTAAGGAGAAAAGCCAGGTCTCAGCTGGGGCCCGGAGCCCTGGGAAGGGACTCTCTCCAGTAAGCAGCTGCTCGCTGCAGGCAGTGGGCCTGCTCTCCCGGGTTGCGGGAGGCCCTTCCTCATCACTCTCACACAACTCAGCCAACCGTTCCCTGTTAGCTACACTTGCCTTTTATTTTTCAAGACATGAATTTTCATTTTTATGACAGGATTGGGAAAATTTCAAAGCGTCTCCACCAGGCAGGCTCTGAAAGTGCTGGGTATTTTGGTAAATACTGGGGGTTTCCAGATGGATCAACATGGCACCAAAAAATGGAAATAAAAGGCAGGTTGCTCTAGCCTTTGGAAAAGGCTGGCTTCTTGGGGCTTTGAGTCACAGCCTCCTGGGGGGTAGGCTCTCCTTCCCCTCTCTCCATGGTGGGACATAGGATAGGTGTGTCCTGAGCACTGACTGGGTGCCAGGCACTGTGCAGGCTCTGGGGTCAACAGCAAGCTTGATAGGCCTGGACTTTGCCTTCATGGTGCTTCCATTTCTAGTGGGGAGCCAGATCCCTAAGACAGAAACGTAGGGGATTAATAGCTGGTCATGAACAGATGCAGAAGGGCCTGGGCTGCCAGTTAGCAGGAGAGCCCTCCGTAGACCTCACTCAGGTGGAGAGTGGGGGACCGAAGACACTGGCTGTGTGGCGCCTGCCCTCAGCTCTCTGCCTGTGGCTGTAGGGGACAGCCGTGGTGGGAGTGATGCCCCGGCTGCAAGGCGGGGACTGAGTCAGCCTGGCCTGGCCCAGGATAAGCGTCATCACCAGCCTCTGAAGCTGGGGGCCTGTCCCAGATTGCAAGGTTCTGCATCCGTCTCTTGCCTCCAATATCAGAATTTATACAGACCCCGAAGAATCCAGACCGCCTGCAGTCTGTTTCGTCCCTCCGGAGGCTGTTGAAGGAGCAGTGGTGGTGGAGTGGTTAAGGCATCTGATTGCTCACCAAAGGTCAACTCCCCCAACTGTTCCGCAGGAGAAAGATGAGACAGTCTGCTTCTGTAAAGATTGACAGCCTTGGAAACCCTATGGGGCAGTTCTACTCTAGGGGTGCTGTGAGTCAGAACTGATTTGATGGCAGTAGGTAGAGGCAGGTGACCATGACCACTGCCAGCCCTGCACACTGTCTCCCTCCCTTCTCTTTTCTGCTGATGTTTGACACCAGCTCAAAGTCCAAAGGCAGAAGACGTAAAGGGGACCAAGAGCTGTGCCTCACCCATTAGCACATAAAAAGGTACTCAGCATTGTTGATCAGCAAACCAGTTGCATCTTGTCGACTCTGACTCGAGGTGACTCTGTGTCAGGGCGGAACCCTGCTCCCCAGCGTTTTCAGTGGCTGATTTTTCAGAAGCAGATTGCCAGGCCTTTCTTCTGAGGCACTCTGGGTGGACTTCGATCTCCAGCCTTTGGGTTAGTAGCCAGTCACGTTAACCGTTTGTATTGCCCAGGGATGCCCCACTATCATTGGCACGCTGTTGGGCGCCGCTGAGTCAGTTCTGACTCGTAGAGATCCAGAGCACCCCAGAATGAAGCTGCCTTGTTCTGCGCCGCCTTCATGACCGTTGCTGAGTTGAGCCCGTTGTTGCAGCCGCGAAGTCAGTCCATCTCCTTGAGGGTTTTCCTCTTGTTCACTGACCCTCCACTTAGCATGATGTCCTTGTCCAGGGACTGATCCCTCCTGATAACATGCTCAGATTACTTGAGAAGAAGTCTTACCATCCTAGTTTCTAAGGAGAATTCTGGCTGTCCTTCTTCCAAAACAGCTTTGTTCCTTCCTCTGGGAGTCCATGGTATATTCAGTATCCTCTGCCAACACCATATTCAAATGCATCCGTTCTTCAGTCTTCCTTATTCATGATCCAGCTTTCACATGCATCTGTATGAGGCCGTAGTGCGCCGAATAGCTTACTATGGCCCTTCAAGCCATTGGTCTCCATTTTGTAATGTATTGTAAATCCTAGTCTCTATGCCTATTTAGGGCTGGCGGTTCAAACCCACCAGCCACTCCTCGGAAGGAAGGTTGGGCAATCTACTTCCGTAGTGATACTGCCTTGGCAACCCAAGGAGGGGTCGCTATGAGTCAGGTGTGACTTGACGGCACTCAACAACAACAACATGGCTATTTAGGGTGGGATGTATCTTGAGTCCCGCCTTGCTGGAGGGTATGACTCAAGTCACCACCCTTAGCTTCCCTGAGGTGATGTAAGGAATGTTCTGGAAACTTTGCTCCTTTGCTCCAGTTCTGCCTTTGGTTCATCATCATCCCACCCCTGCACTTGAGACAGCAGCCATCATCTGATTTGGGTTCGCCAACCCCTGCAACCACACCAGTCGGGAGAATCTTCCAGATCTACCCACAGATCTGGGACTTGCCAACCTGCCAGCCTCCCGCCTCCAACACTACCACGTGAGCCGTTTCCTTGGGAGTCTGTGAGTTCTGTGAGACATTACAACGAACTATGGAACCCTAAGACTGGAGGGAGGTTATTGAGGGGAGGAGGAGTTAATGTCAGAGGTGACAGAGTGGCCTGGCAATTTGGAAAAGTTGGACATGAGGGACATCTGTAACCTCTGCTTCATGGGGACCGGCCTTGTGCTGATCTTTCTAAAAGAAATGGGTCAAGCAGAGGCTATTGAAAATACTGTGGCTTGGATTGGGTTCACCATTGTGTTCAAAGTAACACATCTTTGCTCTTTGACACTTTAAAGAGGTCCCTTCAACAGCTTTGCCTAGTGCAACATGTCATTCGATTTCTTGACCACTGCTGCCATGGATGTTAATTGTGCATCCAAGTGAAATGAGATCCCTGACAACGTCAGCTGTGAAATAAGCCAGACACAAAAGGACAAATATTATAAGACCCACTTACATCAAATCTCTCCAGTAGGCAAATGCATAGAGACCAAAGCTTATTAGTGGTGACCAGGGGCAGGAGGAAAAGGGTGAAAACCCACTCAACAGCAGGAGGTTTGCTTTGAGTTTCTGTTTGAAGGAAAAGTTTTGGCAATGGGTAGTGATGACGGGTGCACAGCGTGGGGAATGTACCAAATACCACTGAATCGAACACTTAAAAATGGTGAAAATGGCAAATGCCCTGTTATATGCATGTATTTCCCCAATAACCTTTTTAAAAAGCTGCCCCAGGAGCAGCTGCCTCCCTTCCTAAGCTCTTCTCCTCCTCGAGGTGCCCTTCCTGCTGCCTGCAGACACAGGACTGTCAGCGAGCCCATGAGTTATGGGCCCTGCATAGGGTGTGCAGCGAGAACAAGGTCAGAGAGGGCCAGCCTGTTACCACCAGAGATGCATAAAATGTCTGAGCCGGAAGGAACCTTCCCTACTTAGTTGCTCACTTACCCAGGATTTACGTGCATACCATGTGCTGCCACATCGCCAGCCACTGAGCAGGCGACGTGGTCCCTCCCCAGGAAGCTGTGGCTTGAGAATGTCAAATTGACCACCGTGGTCCCTGCTGCCATGGAATGAGTCAGGGTGTGTGGAGACGGTATTATGAGTACCCTGTTTAGATGGGGACTTGGGGACAGCTTGGCTGAGGTTGTGATGGAAGTTAACTAGGTGGGGCAGGATATGTCTGAAAGGCCCTTTAATCCCTTCCCCCCTTCTCCTGTTTAAACGGACCCAGGAGGCTGCAGGCTGTCTCAGCAGGAGAGGCAGGACCCAGCTAGGAGTTTTTCCGAGCCAAGGTCAGGGCCTGCTGATAGATTTTGATGAGTACTTGCTGAGCTGGTCTTTTCACCACAGGGGAGATGAAAATCCTCTGGGCAAGGGGAGAGGAGAGGAGAGGATGCCAGTAGACTCGGTGTTTATCTAGTAATAAGGCAGCCTTCCCCACCCCCCAACCTTGGGGAGAGAGGAGAAAGGCTCTGGGGAGCCAAGAACCCCCTCTGAGTCAACTTGCTGCCTTAAATCACGGAATTTGCAATGCATTGTCTGCACTTTCTGGTTTCACTTTACTTCTTAGTGAAAAGAGAACTTAAATCCTTGTAAAGCAAAGTGGCTTAGATGCCTTCCAGGCTTCCGTTCTTGAGCTTTACAGATGGCAACTCATGCCCGATTTGATGGATAGCATTTTTAGCAACGTGTCCACAATGGCTAAGCTGAACCCTTAGTTTCAGCATAGTTTTCAAAGAAACAGCCCTCTTTCATTTTACATTCATATCTCTTTGTTTAAATAATATTTAATTCAGTGACATAATTACAATAACAAATAAAACTGGCATAAACAGGTTTGGAGTCATCACACCTGACTCTTGCCAAGCATGCAGTTCAGCAGATGGGAGCAGAAGTGGCCAGGGTACCAGAGAGCAGTCCCCAGGCCAGAGCATCTATGAGCTACAACATCAGGTAGTCCGGTTTGCAGAGGGAAAGTAGGGAGCTGGTTAAGAACTCCTACTGTTTTCAAAAGCGTGATGGTACCACAGGCTGGGTTCTCCCACAAGTGAGCCCAAGGCAAAGATTTGAGGGAATGCAAGTAGTTTATCTGGGAGGGGATGCTAAGTGAGCTAAGGAGCGCTGTGGTGTGAACAGTTAAGTGTTTGGCTGCTAACTGAAAGGTTAGTGGTTCGAACTCACCCAGTCCCTTCAATGGAGAAAGACCTGGTGATCTGTGTCCATCTTTATGAGTTGGAATCAACTCAATGACACCCAACAGGAAAACACCACCAGGCGCTGAAAGAGGAGTGGGAAAGGGAGAAGGCAGGGAATAGAGCCTATCGGGGTGAGCTAACAACTGGTTACCACTTTGGGCAACTGGGGCTCAACCCAGAGGAGGAATTTGGGGAGACTACATAGAACATGCCTCAGAGTGGTCCTAGCCAAAGATTGAGGAAGCTGGCGAAATGTATCCACTAACACCTGTCCATCACCATCATTTGCTGAGGGCTGTTCCTAGGGGCACTAGCCCTTCCAGCATCCCTGCCCATGGATGGAGTGTCCAAGCCAAGAAAGCCCGCAGGACAGAGAACACTGGAGGTAGAGCTGACCCATCCATCAGCTGTGGTAGGCACAGGGCCCAGGGCCCATGACAACATTTTGGTATTTGGAATCAGAAGGAAAAACAGTTGAAAACTTTTGGAAAAAAGAAAAGGTTTTAATATATAATATGAATATGTTTGTCTTTATACCAATGCAGTTACAAAATAGACTTCAATATTTTCCTTTTGGAGGAAGGGGCCCTCAGAAGTCAGGATGCTGAGTCGACAACATCAAACCATGTGGTTCACAGAGAGAAAGAAGGGCGTGGTTTGATCCAGCCTCTCTGCTAAGTGGGAGCTCTTCTACATACACCCACTCGTTACCTCTGGACACACTCACGTTCCAAAGACCAGGCATTACGAGAAAACAGCATTATACAAGGGACGGCCACACCCCACCTTCAACATTGTCCATTTGGTGACCCCAATGCATCTTAGGATGCATGTGAATGGGAGATGGTGAGCAGCTGCTGTCCCTTGTGTGGCCCTGTCATCACCAGGACCTCCAGTATGTCAATTGGGGTGGCCCACAGAGGGTGACTGGGCACAGCTATGGTCCTGCATGGGGCCAGACCACAGACCACCTGAGAATTTTTTCAGGGTTGTTGTTGTTGTTGTTATGTGCCGTCGAGTCGGCCCCGACTCATAGTAAATGTGAAACGTCAAATAACTAGATAGTTGATAAGTGAGACGTAGATGGACTGTGTTTGCAAGAGAATGAGTGTGTCTTAGGCTGGAATCTCTAAAAGCAGACCCCAAGACAAGGGTTTGAGTGCAAACAATGGAAGTGGTTTATGTGGGAGGTTGGAGGCCTGGTTGGAGGTGTTGCAATAAGAAGCTGTCGATGTGAACAGGGACAGGGAGAGCCAGGGGTGTGGTAAGGCTCTGGCAGCATTAGTAGACTGTTATGAGGGTAGGTGGAACATAACCTGGGTAAGGAGGAAACAAAGACAACATCCTATAAAGGAGAGGTCAATACAGAATGATCAAGGCAAGGGAAGACATGGGAGGAGCACAAGAATTAAAGGCAACGAAGGTGAACACATACACAATCCTGCAAGAACAGTAATAACAATGACCCACAAGTGCATACATGAGAGACGCTCAAGTAGGAAGGCAGACGTGACTACACCCGTAAATATGTGTAGGTTTGACAGAGGCTATTTCTATATAGGTATTTATATGTGCTGCAAATAGGTCCATGAATCTAGTTAAACATACAAGGGACAAAGTTATGAAAACTTCTTAGCCATAACCAAATACCAGGAAGGAATGAATTGCTGGGCCTGGAAGCTCAGGACCGTAGTCTGGGGGGCCACTAAGATCAATTGAGATAACATAGTCCATAAAGACAATGTTCTACATAGCACTGGGGTGAGTAGTGACTGGGGTCTTAAAAGCTTCTAAGTGGCCATCTGGCATGCAATTATTGGTCTTTCCCCATCCAGAGCAAGGAAGAGTGAAGAAAATCAAAGATGCAAGGAAACAATTAGTCCAAAGGACTAAAGAACCACATGAACCCCATCCTCCACAGCCTTGAGACCAGAAGAAATAGATGGTGCCAAGCACCAGTGCTGACTACTCTGGAAGGGATCATAATAGGAGGTCCCAGATTGAGTGGGAAAAAACAAAAACAAAACTAGGCTTACAGGTCTGGTAGAGACTGGTGGAACCTCCAAGACTATGGCCCTTAGACACCCTTCAAGCCTGGAACTGAGCTCACCCCTCTGGCTTAACTTTTAGCCAAATGACAGACAAGCCTATAAGGTAAACAGTAACACTAGGGAGGTACACCCTCCCTAGAACATTAACCCTAGGAGATCAAAAGGGCAGCTCAGGGATTTGCCCAGGGATAAAACTGAATAGCAAAGAAGTCTGAACAGGAACAGTAAACACAAGGAGGAAGAGTGGGAAGAGTGCACTAACATTTTGGGAGCTACACAAAACAAAATGTGTGTGAACTATTGATTAGAAAGCCAATTTTCTCTGTAAACATTCACCCAAATCACAAGAAAAATTAAAAAAAGAGAGAGAGAGAGAGAACACAGTGGGAGAGAGGTGGGATAGTGGAAAGTGATGGTGAACACTTTGAGTGTCTCGACAAGGCTGCAGAGTGGTTGCTGTGGGCTGATATGGACTAGTAGGCTGGGAAGGTGGAAGGCAGTGTGAGTTTGTGCTTGTAGAGACTCGGGGCTGGGATATAAGAGAGAGAGGGTGAATGAGAAGCAAAAACATGGCAGTCAAGAAGGTTAAGAAATTGTGAGCTACGGCATCCCTTTGGGCCACCCACCTGGATACTTGTGCAGGGTGATGGCAGCATTTGGGGAGTGAGGTAGATGGTAGCAAGTGAAGAGGTATTCGTTAACAGAGGGTGATGAGTTGATTGATTGCCCAAGCACCAATGGGGCAGGTGGGCAGTGCCGTTTCCAAGATCAAGGCAGTCCAGTGGACTAAAAGTATCCTTGGAGGAGAAGAAAGAAGCCAAACTCTATCTGGTCCCAAGGCATATGAGGCATGAGTGAAATGTACTTCCTATTCCTTTAAGCAATTAACTTATTCACCCTCTTTTTCAGGGTGAGAAAAAGGAGTTGTCTGAAATTCGTCTACCAGATAGAGGTAGAGTTGGAATTTGAATACTGCTTTCAAATGAACTATTTGAGCTAATTTTAAGGGGAAGTTTATTGGATGAACAGATAAGCTATGTAGTCGGTTGGGAAGATAAAGTATTGAATAGATGTCTATCCCCACCCCCAGCTAATGTATGGATTAAATACAATTCCAACAAAAATGCCAAAGAGATGTTTTAAAATTAATATGCTTTGAAATCTCATGAGAAAGAGGGGAATGGACAAGAATTTCAAGGGAAGGTCTTGAATGAAGAGCAACAGAGTGGAAAGTGGGAAGCGGTGGGGGTGGGGCTGTGGGCTGTGGCGGCCATCCCAAGCAGCATATTGCAAAGCAAGTTTATTCAACTGCGGAGTTGGCTCCCACACAAAGAGAAACAGACAATGGACTAGGACAAAGCACCCAGAAACAGGCCCAAGTATGAAAAATGCTAGCACACAATGAAGTCCCTTCCCAGGGGGAGCAAGGAGGAAGGAGTATGCTTTCAAATTGTGTTGGACAATAGGATAGTCAGTTAGAACAAAAGATTCAGTTGAATCCATAGGAGACTCAATAAACTCCAGGTAGGTCGAAGTGTTACCTATGGAAAGGCAAAACTGAGATAAACCAACAGAACAGAAAGTAGACTAGCTACCAGATCTGTGGGTGATAACTCATCTCCAAAGCAAAGAAGCAACTGGAAGACAAACTGGCTGACGTGGATGTGGAAAGTTTCCACACTTCCGGAAAATGGCAACGAGAGAAAAATTCTTAAAGGACAGCACCGTGGGAGGACACTTATACCCAAAATGATAACAGTATGTGTTTCTTAAAAATATGATTGATGAAGAATTAATATGTATATTTCTGAAGAACTCACTCAAACTAATAAAAACATCAAGACTCCTGAAGATAAACAAGTGAAGGCAGTAAGGTGTCGTTTGTGGAAGAAGAGGAATTGCTAAGAATGTGCGGTACAGTGAGTCACTTAATATGACTCTTCTAGCCATGGTCCTTGTTATTCCTACCAGATGACTGGGTGGGGCTTTGCAAATGTGAGGGGCTTGTGGCCCACAAAGGGGACTGGATAGCTTCTTAATAATGTAATAACGTAAATAATGGCACTTTGTGTGGGTGGGACCATGCAAATAAGGTGTACAAAACCTCGTGTGGGGATTGGTCACTCTTACCATCCCTCTAGGCTTAAAACGAGCCTTCCCAGAGGTGGAAAAGGGGATCTCACTACCATCAAGAAAGGAGAGCCAGGAACGGAGTGCATCCTTGGACCTGAGATCCTCGCACTGAGCTTCCTCAATCCAGGAGAGAGCGAGCCGAGGTGGTGAGAGATGGTGGCAGAGGGCCACAGTGGCAGAGGCAGCAGAACAGAGACCAGCACGAGACAGAGCAGCAGGCTCCTGGGACCACAGAGAGAGAGAGCTGAAAGCTTTGGGGCAGGAGGGGGTGCCTCCCTGGGCACCTATTGGCAGAGATAAAAGAGCTTTGTAACCCTAGCCCGAACAGAGCAGAAGCCAGGCCGAGAGGCTCAGGGCTGAAGAGAGGCATACCTGCAGGCGTGGCCAAGGGGAGCCTGTCCTGACTGAAGAATTGCATCCTGAGCATTCCTGAACCTCAATTGTAACCTGTTACTTCCCTAATAAACCCCATCATAGTGAGTATTGTTTGTGAGCATTGTCTGTCCATGTGTGGCCATTGCAATGCATTACCAAACCCAGCAGAGAAGTAGAGAGAGCCACGGGAGGGATGGTTGGTGTCAGAATTGCCCAGAAGATTGGAGGGTGGTGGTATGTCTGACCTCCACTTCATAGGAATCAGCCTTGGACTGTTGACCTTGATCCTTCTTCCCCCCTGTGAGGAGGTCAGACAATGCAGCCCACATGCCCTTTCTCTATAAAGAAAAAGATGAACCTTGGGATATCATTTTGGAATTATTTAAGGATCTGCAGTTTACCTGCTACTGTTCTACCTGGGACCTTTTGGTCCGGCCAACTGGTCCACTCCTTCATTTTGGGTGGTTTCTTCTCCACTGTTACTCTCCCTTTGTAGACTCCATTTGGGGCCTTTCTCAGTCTATCACAGAGGACCTTAGAGGTGCCACATGCAATTGTTAACCTGCTTCTAGCTCCCTCACAGGCTCCTGGGCCCCATGCAGATCAACAGAGAGGCTGGGCCATTGTCTCTAGGCATTCTGTGGGACCTGGGAGTCTGATGTGTCTCCACAGGGGACTGTGGGGCAATGTGGCTTTTGTCCTACAACCAGTCTAGTAAAGCTTCATCAGTGAGCAAGCCAGGACATCCTAGGCCATGAGCCCCACTGCCTGTCCACACTGGGGACACAGGCAAGAGACCCAGAGGGAGAAGGAGAGACAGGACAGACAGACCATGAAAGAAACCTTGGACACAGTCAAGCGGACCTCCAGCTCTGTCCCTGGTCTTATGTGAGACACTTGGGTGAAGTGTGTCCAAGTAGGAATTCTCATATGCACTGGAAAGAGTGGTGAGGGGTATGATATTCAAATATCCTTTTGTCACTCGTCTAATGAAGGAGTCCTAGGGGTACAATGATTAAGCATTTGGCTGCTAACCAAAATGTTGGCTGTTCAAACCCACCAACGGCTCTGCAGGAGAAAGACCTGATCTATTCTCATAAGGATTACAGCCAAGACATCCCTATGGAACAGTTCTACTCTGTCACCTGGGGTCACGATGAGTCAGAATCGACTGGATGGCACCCAACAATGAAGATGACTGTTCTGATCAATCTGATTGTGCTTGTTCACTGGGTTGAGGGTATGACTGCCACAGGCCTGGAGGGAGAGAAGGTGCAGCAAGGTGCCCAATTCAAGCCACGGGGCCACTGTGCAGCTTAGCTAGGGTGGGGCGGGACAGTCCTCTGTGGCCATGTGTGCTCAGCTGGTGACAAGCAGAACCTGAAGAGTCTCTCCAGGTCAGTGTGTGGTCCGCAGCCAGGGCTGGTCCCAAGGGCAGTGGTGTCTGTTTCCGCCAAGTGCTAGCAAGAGCAAGGGGCGTGTGGTGGCAGCCACTCCAGAGCTGACTGCACGCGGCCGGTGGATTTCCAACTGCGCTGACCTGCCTCATAAACTCATCTCGACTCCCGAGGAGGCCTCAGCGCGTCTCTTCCAGAGAAGTGAACTTTAATTTATTTAAATTTAATGGAAAAGCATATGGAGGGGAACGGAAAGCTAATTTAAAATAGTGCTCAAAGCAATCAATATGTTAACAGATTCCTTCAGCTTTTTACACTTGGCTGCAGAAAGGAAAAAAAAAAAACACAACAAACCTTTAAAATGTAAGCTGATCCCTCCCATCCCCCTTCTAAGATATTATGAAAACCCAGCTTTTTGATGTCTGGGGCTGAATCCTTGGGAGTTAGAATCAGCAGGTCTTGTGAACATTAGAATTTGATTTTGAAAACATAAATCATCAGATGAAGTCAGAAATAGTGGTGGACATAGTTTCAGTCAAAAAATAAAATTCTGATTGTGTGTGGGGTGTGTGTGTATGTGTTGTAGCAGGCGAAGCTCAGGATGGAACAGTTGGTTTCACTGGAGCTTCTTCGCCTATTCAATGGGCATTTAGTCCCCCCCGGAACGCCCTCAGGGAAGTCCAGTGGATGCCCAGCGGGTGCCTGTTGGGCAAGCCCGACAGGCCCCATTTAGGAGGAGGCTTATTCTTCCCTCCCCTGAGGGTGGGGGCCGTTGTCTCCTCCCCTGTCCTGGTCCCCAAGGACATGCTGAACTTACCTGGTCTGATTTGAGGAACCCAACGTTGACCAACCCACCTCCTAGCCTGTTCATACCCAAGTGCCACAGGGGCTAACAGTCCACCATTGATGAGTCATTCCTTTGTTGTAGTGCTCTTCTTACTCTCTTCTGGCAAGGTCACGGCAGAGGCGCACTGGTGGTATAGCGGTTAAAGCATTTGACTGCTAACCAGAAGGTCAGCAGTTCAAACCTGCCAGCCCCCCATGGGGGAAAGATGAGGTTTCCATAAAGATTACAGCTTTGGAAACCCTATGGGGGTTGCTATGAGTCGGAATCAACTCAATGGCAGTGGGGTTAATGCAGCATCAGGCAGAAGAAAGAGCAGAGACATTGCAGCAAAGAAGAACTTGAGTTCAAATCCTGCTTTCACCATGGCACTTGCAAGCCCTGACAGGGATGGAGTACCCAGTAAGCAAAGTAGACATGGTCACTTCCTCAAAGATGCGGTGAAACCCAGGTGAAATCACAGTTCACTACAGATTAGTAAGTAAGCACAAGTAAGCATGTGCTTACCTTGCTGGTTGGATAATCCACCCCACTTGTTGCTCTCAGGTGGGCTTTGACTCATGGTGACCCCAAGAGTGTCAGAGTAGAACTACACCCCATAGGGTTTTCAAGGGCTAGCTTTTCAGAAGTACATCACCAGACATTTCTTCCAAGGGGGTGGATTTGGGTAGCAGTCCAGAGCATTAACTGTTTGCAACACCCAGGGTTCGTGAACGAGGATGCAACTGAAGAGGACCAGGCAGGGTTGGGGTCATACAAATCGTCCTCCCCTTTCTTCCCACCCTCACGCAGAGTTACTAGATGGCATTGACTTGGTTCCAGCTCCTAGCGACCACGAGTACAATATAAGGAAACACTGCCCAGTCAAGTGCCAGCCTCACAAATGGTGCCATGTTTGAGCCCGTTATTGCAGCCACTGGGCCAACCCATCTCGTGGAGGGTCTTCCTCATTTTCGCGGACCCTCTGCTTAATTGAAACTGAGCTGCCCTGTAGGCACCGTTCGGGTGTTTCCTTATTCCTGAAAGCAACTCAAGGTCAACTCTTTCCAGATTGCAATTTGGAAACAGGCTGGCGGACACCATCAGAATCCTAATTCTGTGCCTTTGCGGGCCTGCTCTGCCTTCACGCTGAAATTCTGGGACTCGCCCTGCTCTGCTGCCAGGTGCAAGGAGCTCTCATTTGCTTATATATTAAAAAAAAAAAAAAAACGCTGCAGGGTTATTTTAGAATTTCATGTGTAATCAAACTCTGCTCCTGGAAAATGGGGAGTTCTTAGGGCTATCGAGTTACCTCCCTGCCTTGGTGAAGGTGGCCTTCATTTCCATAATGTGTCCCCAGCAGGGTTTCCCTGAGAGGTCACACTCCAGGGAGACAAAGTCAGCACTCTCCCAGAAGGGAGATCTTCACTTGCCAAGAACTTGCTGGCTTAAACATCCCTGGGCTTACTAGAGTGTCTTTTAGCAAATGTCCAGAGGAGGTTTCTAGAAGGTTAAAGGGTACAGAGCTGTTCCCCAAATAGGGGTGAGATCCTGGACAGCAAAGGCCCTCCGCTGTCAATACACAACCCTTGCCGGGTGGGAGGGGCTGGGCTGCTCGATGCCTCTGCTCATTTCTTGTCAAAAAGCCAGGAGAGAGAAAGAAAGTCAGAGGGCAATAGCTCCTGTGATGAGCACATAGCAGGGGCCCCCTGGCACCCAGCCTTACACGGTTCCGTGCAGTAGCCAGAAAAGGACCAGGAGAACCAGATCTCTAGCAACGCTGAGAACGAAGTTCCCCAGGGAGTCGGAACCTGGAGGAATGGCAGACACTGTTTGACAATTCTTTGCACTCTGTGTAATAAGCCTGATGCCAGGAAGCTACTGCTCTGACAAGAGGAGTGGGGGACATGGGAGAGTGCAGATTCCAGAAAGCATCCAGAAAAGGACTGAGAAGCAGCTTCTAATTCTCCAAGAATCCGGATTTCTGGGTCCGCGGAGTTGGGGTGACCCTCCCAGGCCATTGTCCTGAGATCTTTGTTTGAACTTGAGCCTTGAGCAGACCAGGCTCCTGAAGTCACCTTCAAGTCAAACAAGAGTCCTGCATAGCTGTTAAGGTCCCTTTGCCTCAGACGTTGGGCTCTTTTGAAGAATTATCTGTGCAGTCATTTGAGAAACAGACCGCAGGGTGGGGCTGGAAGCTGCTTTCAGGTCAATTGTTACGAAGACCCTATGCCGGGCCCTTTCCATGACGATGGTGATGACATAGGTGCAGGGATCTTTAGAGGTTCTTTTCTCTCTGGGACACTTTGACCCTTTAGTCAACAGAGTTCCCCAATTTGCAAATTATATAGTAAATAAATTTCACATCAATATATTATTGGCTCGATATGATCTTTGCTCTGAAATGACACAGTGTCAGAGCCACGGCAGAGACGTCTACCTCACCGGTGGCAGGGAGTCACTAAAGTCATGGCCGTAGGCGTGGGACTGGGTGCCCACACTGGACACTCAGTACTTGTGCAGTGATTTCAAATTAGTGAGGAGGTCCTGGCTTCTCCTTGGAAGTCCAAGTGATGGTTTCCAGGTGCTACAGACTTGGGGATGAGTGCCAGCTCCATCCCTTATAAGCAACATGACCTTGGGCCCTTTACCTCACCTCTGAGACTTATCTGAAAAAATAAGGATCATCTCAGTGCCTGCCTTACAGGGGTGCTGTGTACATAAACAATGCACATTAGAATTCTCCCCTTCCAAGTGCGAGACCCAGGTTGGATTCCCAGACAAGGCCCCTCAGGGGCAGCCGCCCCCCGGCTTCCAGTGGAGCCTGCGTGTGGCTATGATGCTGACGAGGTTTCAGCGGAGCTTCCAGACTAAGACAGACCAGGGAGAAAGGCCTGGAGAACTGGTTCCAGAAACCAGCCAGTAGGACCCTTCTGGGTCGTAAGGATCCAATCATAGTATCATGGCAATGGCACGGGACCAGGCAGTGTTGTGTTCCCTTGTGCATGGGGTCACCTTGAGTCAGGGCCAACCAGTGGCAGTCGACAACAACATGTCACATATTAAGAAAGGCTTCTCTTCTTCCTGTTACTATTGTCATCAGTATTGGGGTCTTCAACCAATCCTTTTGCTGGCTTCAGTAGGGCCTAGGTTCAAGGACTCCTTTGGGTGTTTCCAAGGAGAAGAATCTCCGCCAGGTGACCCCTAACCTTGTCCGTCCTGTCCACACTGGTGGCCTCAGCCTCATGGAGTGGAACTCATGTTGCTGAGTTAGCCCGTGCCCACCCAGGCTCTCCAGAAGTCTGACACCTTGACCTCGACCATGGATGCTCTGTGGCCATGCAGGACAAGGTGACCTTTGCTGAGGCCCCTTCTTCACTCTGGGACAGGGACACTGTGCCAAGCTGTCCCTCCCAGGTCTCCTGTAACACAGCACAGAGCACCAGCGGCATATACTGTGAGGCGCTGTGAACGTGAGCTGGCTCTAATTTTAGAAACAACATTCACAACTGTGTGGTGTCGTGAAAGGTCTGCAATTTCTTGGCTTGAGAAGAGAACGTGGTTCAACATTTGAAAAAACAGCATCTGAAGTGTGGAGTCTAAGGGGACACAGAGCCAGCACCTCTGTCCTGCTGCCCACCTTCACATGGGCACTATTGACTGGGAGGGTTACACTGAGTGGCCTGGGCCTTGGCAGAACTACAGACACCACGGGGTCAGGAGCATTGGCCTTGGAGATGGCCAGGTTCACAGTGAGGATCCTCCTGGTGGGCAGTCGGGGAAGGTTCATCGTGGACATGGTGCTTGGGAGGTCCTGTCACATAGGAAGCGCTCAGCAAGTGTCCAATGCCAGCCCTGGTTTCATGAGGAGGTTCGCGTCCCCTCACTGTTCTGCTCCACTGTCCCCAGCGTCCCTGGTTGTCACTGTCCCTCTTACGGGTCATGCCCAGAGCTGATCAGGAGGGTCATCAGCCTGGACCTCACACAGGGCTGGAGGGAAGGTAGGGGAAGGTGAGAGTGTGGCCATTCGGGGCAGAGATACTGGTCCTCTGTGGGCTTATTGACCAGCGACCCTGCCAGGAAAGGGTCCTCTTCAAATGCAGGCTGTGACTCACCGCATTCCTGTGAGCCTCAGTTTCCTCAGCTGTAATATGGGTAGTTGTCACTTCTGATAGAACAGGTGTGGGTGGGTCTTCCCTGGGGGCTGCATTTTGTAGCTAGCCGGTGGGCTCCAATCACAGCCACCCTGTCCCCTGCTTGCAGCAGTAGGGTCAACAGTCCAGAGCACCTGCAAATCGGTCCCCCGGAGCGGACCCCAGGGACAGAGGATTTAAATCTGGTCTTGGGCTTTTTATTTCCCACACAGAAATAAAATTGTTGACCAAACGTCTATTCCAGCTGTCAAGATTTTCAGACTGCTGAGTTGGATGTTCGGTTTTTAACCCGTGTCAAAATCCAGCAGGAAATGGGTGAGGTTTGTGCCAAATGTGTAGGTTGCCTGTGAAAACACTCCAAAAAGCAAAAGTTTGAGGCAAGAAAACTGGGGCAAAGGGGACAGGGTTGGGGGTGAGGAAGCGGGGCCTCAGCTGCTTGGGCTGCTGGGCTCCCGGCTGCATCCCCCCTTCCCGAGACTGTGGTTGGGGGGCCCCAAGGGTCTGTACATCCTGCAGGAAACGTGACACCCGCAGCCTTGTCTCCCTCTGAGCTCTCTGCCTCCTGCCCCCAACTCTGGAAGCAGGGTAACTGTCCTCTTTGGGGTCATTAGTGAAAAAGAAAACTTAAGGGGGAAAAAAAAAGAGAGCGAGAGAAAGAAAGAAGCAGCAGTGGGCCTCAGGCGGGAGGCCACAGGAATCTGAGTGTGCTGGATTCCAAGGCCACACTCTGGCCAGGCTGCTCCCACGGACAGGCCCTACGGGGCCTGGGTTTCCACCCCAGAATCTAGCAGGGGAGGGCTACTTCCCAGAATTGAAATCTGCCAGCTGTTCTCAGAGGACAGACAAAAGTCACACAAGCCCTTGAGGCCCAGGACCCTCTCTAGTTAAGAAGAGCAAGGACCAGGGACTGGGCACTCCTCGGCCACCATCTGGTTTCATATGACGTGGGACTAAGCCATCAGAGAGAAGTTCCAGCCTGCTCCACAAAATGTCTCTGGCTTCACAAAATGGTGGCCACATCTCTACCTGGGCCACAAACTAAATCAGGAGATTGGAGCCCTAAGACTGTAACGGTTGGATGGTGGCTCTGAGATTCGATTTCCAGAGATGGTCTACCTCAGCTGGGAGCCCTTGATTGTGTCATCTCTAGCAGGGCCTAAGCTCATGCTTCTAGGGCAGGGCCATGCCGCAAGCTCTCCTCCACCCTGTGTCTTGCCCTCATTCTTTCTTGGTCATCATCGCCGCCTGGGCTGCCGGCCCTACACCCGCACTTCAACATACCCTCTCTTCTGGCTGAAGAGTGACCTCGTTTCCACAGCTGCTTAGATGGGCCCTTGTGCACTGATGCCTGTGTCTATCTCTCTGGTCCATAAGCTCTGCTTGTCTCAACTCCAGATAGTCAGTCTGTGCCTTTCCTGCCAGACTGCTGGGGTGGAGCCGATTTACCAACTTCTCCGAGTGTCTGTATCTAGCTATGAGGTGGGATTGATGATACTTATTTCACAGGTGTTTTGTGAGGATTGAGGTTAGTGGTGAGTTAGTCTGAGAACTCTTGTCTTCCATGCAGAAGACCCAGGTTCAGTTCTTGACCAATGGAACACATATGCAGCCACCACTCATCTGTAAGGAGAGGCTTGCATGTTGCTAGTATGCTGAATAGGTTTCAGTGAAGTTCCAGACTGAGATGCACTAGGAAGAAAGGCCTGAGTGGTAGTTAAGGTTGTGTGTCAACTTGGCTGGGCCATGAGTAGTTATTCTCCATGATGAGACTGGTCGTGGTGTTATCAGCTCCATGGTGGAGTCTGCTGTGAGCGGTTAATCTATTGAGGGAGAGTTGCCTTTGGGGTGTGGCCTGCTTCCAGTTTATACAGAAAGATCCTACATTTGGTTCAGTCTTTATGTCCAGTTTCTGGACTGGATGGAACCAGTGATCTGCTGTGTTGCCTGCTGACCCTGGGATTATTGCCTTCGCAGCCTGTGAGCCAACAATCTGCCGTTTTACTTGCTGATCCTGGATTCAGCTGCATCAGCAGCCAGCAGCTACGTGAGTCAGGAGAAGCCTTCAGCTTGTTCTGATGGACCTGGAAGGCAGTGCTGAAGTCCAAGGTCGAGGGTCCTCCACCCAGCTCCTAGAGCCAGCACTCTGAACTTGGACTTCTAACCTCCTAAACTGTAAGGGAGTATATGCTTCCCAAGATTCCCATTTGAGCCTTTCTTTGGGGAAAGCCCCTTCCACTGGCAGTCGCCCTGCATCTCGCAGCCCACTGGTCACCCCATCACCCCAGTCTGAAGCTGCCATCTCTCTGCTTCCTGCATTTTTTTTTTAATTTCATTTATGTTGTGCTTTTATTTTCATTTGAGTGTAAGAAATTTGTGATTTCTCTTTTGACTTCTTCCTCGACCCTTTGGTGTTTTAATAATGTGTCGTTTAATTTCCATGTGTGTGTCAGTTATGTAGTGCTGCTATAACAGAAAAGTCACGGGTGGGTGGCTCTAACCAACAGAAATTTATCCTCACAGTTTAGAGAGGCCAGACATCAGAATCAGGATGCCACTCTAGGGAAAGGCTTTCTCTCTGTTGGCTCTGGGGGAAGGTCTTTGTTTCCTTTCAACATCTGTGGGCCTGACATCCCTTGAAGATTCCCATGTGTCTTGGCATCAATCTGCCTCTGGGTCTAGGAGGTTCTCAGCTCAGGGACCACAGTTCCAAAGGACATGCTCCACTCCCAGCTCTTCTTTCTTGCTGATAGTCAGGTCCCTCTTTCTCTGCTCACTTCTCTCTCCTCTCTTCTCATGTAAGATGAAAAGGGGTATAGGCCATACCCCAGGGAAACTTCTCTTACACAGGATCAGGGCTATGACCTGAGTAAGGGTGTTGTATCCCACCCCAATCCACTTTAAACTGATTGGCTGAGCACATCAGATCACATCATGGGAGATGATTACATCATTACATAACTGCCAAATTACATCATTGTAGAACTTCCAACCCACTGAGAATCATGGCCTAGTCAAGCTGACACATATTTTGGGGAGACACAATTCAATCTATGATAATATGTTTGTGTATTTTCTGTTATTAATTTCTAGCTTCACTTGGTTCTGGTTAGAGAGAAACTGCTTCGTATGATTTCAATCTTTAAAAATTTATCAAGACTTTCTTTGTGACCTGAAATATGGTCTATGTTGGAGAATGATCCATGTGCACTGTAGTCAGATGCATAGTGTGCTATTTTGGGGTGGAGTGCTCTATGAATGTCTGTTAGGTCTAGTTGGCTTATGGTGTCTTCCAAGGTGTCTCTTTCCCTGCTGAGTGTCTTTCTAGATGTGCTCTCCACTCTTATTGCTGTATTGTTGCAATTACTTTTCCCTTCAATTCTATCAGTGTTTTCCTTATATATTTAGGTGTTGTGACATTGAGTCCATATATATTTATAATTGTGAAATCTTCTTGATTAATTGACTCTTTTATCAGTATATAATGTCCATCTTTATCTCTCTTGGCAGATTTGTCTTAAAATCTACTTTGTCTGATGTCGAGATTGCCATCCAGCTCTCTTTTGGTTATTATTAGCATGGAATATTTTTTCCATACTTTTATTTTCAACTTCTTTGTGTCCTTGGTTTATGGTGTGTCTCTTATAAACAGAATATAGTTAGATCATATTTTTAAAATCAGTTCTGCCAATCTCTGCCTTTGGACTGGAGCATTTAGTCAATTTACATTCACTGTAATTACCAATAAGTGGTTTACTTCTGCCATTTTGTTATTTGTCCTTCTTTGTGTGTGTCTTAAGCTTTCTTTGTCTTTGTTTTTAGTACTTCTTGCTTTTGTGTTTTGTTGGTATTGTAGCTAATCTTTCTGATTCTCTTCTCTTTTCCTTTTGTGTATTTTTTGTTTGTTTTTAAATGTTTTCTTAGTGGTTACTATGAATCTTACATTTAAGAGCTTGTATTTATAACATTCTAGGGTAAGTTGGTACCAACTTAACTTCAATAACATAGAGGAAATTCTATATCTATACCATACCTCTCCCCATTTTTGTTATTATTGTTAATTACATGTTTATATTTCATATGTCCTGCAACATAATTTTATCCTTGCCTTTTACATATTTGTTATTAAAAAGCATGAAGGACAAAGCATGTAGAATTATCAAACATAAATAATTTATTAAAAAAAAAAAAAAAAAAAACACTTCTGTAGAGTTGGTTCTGACTCACAGCAACCCTTCCTTGGGTTTCTGAGACAGTATTTCTATGGAAGTAGATTGCCCAATCTTCCTTCTGAGGAGTGGCTAGTGGGTTTGAATTGCCAGCCTTCTGGTTAGCAGTCAAATGCCTTAGGCGCTATGCCACCTTATTACTAGCCCTTATACTTGTCCATGTATTTCCCTTTATTATGGATCTTTCATTATATGTATACCAAAAACCAAACCAAAGCCACTGCCATGGAGTCAATTCTGACTCATAGTGACCACCACTGGGTTTCTGAGGCAGTACATCTTTATGGAAGTAGATTGCCCAATCTTGTTTCCATGGAGTGGCTGGTGGGTTTGAACCACCAACCTTCTGGTTAGCAGTCAGATGCCTTAGGCACTGTGCTGCCAGAGCTCCCTGTACTTATAGCTTTGAGTTACTTTTCAGTGTCTTTTTCCTTCCATATACAGAACTCCCATTAGTATTTTTTGTAGGGCTGATCTGATGGATGTGAGCTCTCTGTTTCTATTAGTCTGGGAATATTTTAATTTTACCCTCATTCTTGAAGACTAGTGTTCTTGTTACTTAGTGCTACTCTGATAAGAATATACCACAAATGGGGTGGCCTTAACAAACAGGAGTTTATTCTTACAATTTGGAGGGTTTAAGTCCAAGTTCAAAGTCCCAGGCTCTAGGGGCTCTGTGAAAGCCCCTCAGCCTTGGGCTTTAGCTCTGCCTCTTGCCCCCAGCTCACTGAAGCTGGAGGCATCTCTTCACTCAGGCAGCTACTGGCTGCTGAGGCTAATGAGCCCAAGGTTGACAACTAAAATGGCACAGTCCTGGTGTTACCAAACCACATGGCAGGCCATTAATTCAAGTCTATTGTAAGTCACCAGGTCAGCAAAGCATGGCAGGCTGCTGAACAACGACACGGCTACATGCAGGGCTTAAGGTACTATAAGCCAGAGACCATTCCCAAAGCTGTTTCTTATATGGGAAGCAGACCACATACCCAAAGCAACTGCTTGTTGTAGATCCTACTATGGAGGTGATTGCCACTCTCATCATGGGGAATAACTACCACCAGGTGCCCAGCCACTCAACCAGGCCCAGCCAAGTTGACATACAAATTTAACTACCACAGGTAGTTTCACTGGGTATAGTATTCTTGATTGATAGTTATTGTTCTTCTTTCAGTACTTTAGATATATAGTTCCATTGCCTTCTTATATCCAATATTTCTGAGGGAAAATCAGCACTTAATATTATTGGGGATCCTTTGTATGTGACTGTTTACTTTTTTATCACAGCTTTCAGAACTTTCTCTTTATCTTTAACATTTGAGAACCTGACTATGATGTGTCTCGTTGTAGATGTCTGTGGGTTTATTCTGCTTGAGGTTCTTTGAGTTTCTTGGATTTGGAGATTGATGTCCTTAGTTAGATCCTATCATTATTTCTTCAAACATTATTTCTGTCCCTTTCTTCCTCTCATCTCTGGAATTCTCATGATGCATCTCTTATTGTTGTCCCCTAATTCCATTAAACTGTGCTCAGCCTTCCTGAGGCTCCATTCTTGTTACTCTTCAGCACCTGTAATTTTAGCAATCTTATCCTCTAATTTGCTGATTCTTTCTTCTGCCTGATTAAATCTGTTGGTAAGTTCCTTCTATTGTGTTTCTCATTTCAATTATTGTCTCTTTCAGTTGCAATATCTCTTGTTTTAGATTTTCATTTTATTCTTGCATTGTTTTCCCTATTTCTTTTAGCCCTTTATCTATGTTTTTCCTTATTTCTTTAATTATGTTTGCGGTGTAGTAAATTACTTAGTGTGGCTTTTCTACCCATAAGTCTTTGTAAACTCTAAGGTGGGAATTGCTATTAGCTACGGAGGAGATCCTGATTTTAAAGTCGCCCACCTGGGTTATTTCTGTTGGGCGTGGCACAATACAATGTTCTGGGAAGTTC
>NW_006921625.1:8930965-8937459 GCF_000298275.1 Orycteropus afer afer
GGGTGCCTTGGGAGGAACGGTTGGTAAAAGGGCTGGAGGGAGGCAGCATGTCTGGCCTTGCAGTAATAGGCCTTGGGTTACTGCTGGTAATCCTGCCTTCCCCTTGTAGGGTTAGAGGAGGTCAGAACATGTGGCCTCCTTATCGTTTTTGCAATGTTCAATGTTGTGTTACTTTCTTCCATTTTTTTCATTATTCAGTCATCCCTGGATGCATTTTCACTCCCTTTGTCATGTTCATTTAAATGGGCCAAACTTTCTCTGATTTTGTGTTGGAGGATTGGACTTTTTGAGGAAGTTAACTTTCTGAGTCTTCACCAGTAGTATAGTCTTGGTAGATTTTCAGGAAAATACTTCCTGCAAGAAAATCTTAGGTGGGCAGAGCCTTTGGCCTTTGCTTACTGTTTCCTTTCCCTCTCTATGATAGCTCCTTCTCCCTCCTGGTTTAATTGGGATTCCAAAGTTCCAGATCTTGTTTTTTAACTTTCAATCTTTCCCAAACACACAGAGAACACACTGTGGTTACTCTATCCACCTGTGGGCATTGCCTACTCTATCCACCTGTGGGCACTGCCATTCAACAGGGGTGCTTTCTTTTCTCTCTCTCTTTCTCTCTCTGGTTATTATTCCCTTCCCCTCTCTGTTTCTGCAATCACATTTTTAGTCAGAAAATTTGCACCCAACAAGCCCCTTTTGGGGCTGAGTGTTGTCCCCTGGTTTTGCCCAAGGTTCCCTTCCCAGATCTGTAGAGGCTGCTTATATCTGAGCTGGAATTCAGGGGGCATGCAGGCAGACTTTCCTCTGTTACAGGAGGAGGGGCTGGCACTCCCCAGAAGGACCTCTGGGAGATCTCTCTTGTTGGTTTCAGAGCCCCAGTGACCCTTTGGTGGTTGGGGTCCTTTAGGTGACCTACCTCCTGACTCTACCATAAAGGACCTTCTGTAGGATTTCATAGCAGTCCAGCAGCTGGCAGTTACTGGTTGGGGGAGATCTGCCTTGTTGCTATCAGAGCTTCCCTGGAGTCTGGCTGTGGGTGTAGCCTTCCCTTTAGATGCCTGGTTCTTAGCACACAGATGTCTCAGTCAGCAGTCCTTATCACTGACTGAAACAGGGAACAGACAGACCAGAACCCAGGAGGTCTGTCCTGTTGATTTCAGAGGCCTGAGCTATGGGGTGTGCAGGGAAGCAGGTAGAGTGTGACAGCAAACTCTGCTCCACTTCCTGCAATTTAAGCAAAGCCATCTCTCTTCTCTTCACATTTCCACTAAAAGTTTGATCCCTTTTCCTCATTAGACAGGGAAAGGGTCACGAGTATTTGTGATTTAATTTTATATATCTGCTGTCACATATGTGATGTCCCTAACTCATGTGTGGTTGCTGCTATGCTTTGTTGCCTCACAGAAACCCCACGTGTGCAGAATGGACTGCTCATTAAGGTTTTCCAAGCTATGCCCTTCTGGAAGCAGATCCCCAGGTCTGTCTTCTGAGGCATCTCCAGGTGGGCTCAAGTCACCAACACTTGGTTAGTTGTCAAACGTTGTATCAACAGCAGCTCATATTGCTGCTGCTGCTACTGTTCACCCCAGGGGAAGGGCCCTCTTGAGGCACTGGGGTCACTGTGAGTCTACAGGCTGCTGGAGCAGGGGTGCTGGCTTTCAGGGCCCAGCCCCCTTCTGAGTCTGGAGTCTCTGCCCTTGACCCATAGGTTTCATTACATAGCTGGGTCTTCCTTGTGTCCAAATAGCCCAGAGGGCTGTCAGATTTCTGTTAGCGTTCATTTTGGAGAGCATGTAGATATCAAGAGGGATCTCTGGTGGCGAGATGGTTAAAGCACTCAGCTGCTGACCAAAACATCAGAGATTCCAACCCACCAGCCACTTCATAGGAGAAAGATGAGGCCGTCTGCTCCCGTAAAGATGACAGCTTTGGAAACAGTGTGGGGCAGTTCCACTCTGTCCTGTGGAGTCAGCATGAGTAGGAATTGAGTTTGGTTTTGGAGTTTTGGGGTAGATGTCAAGTGGAACTCTACTCAGGCCTCTGCCCAGACCCTTCACTGTCTCCCCAGCACATCAGGGCAAAGGCCTTCTTGAGACTGGCTGCCAGGGCCACGAGGGTCCAGGGGGTTTTACCTCTTGGTCAGACCTGACACCTCAGGCCCTTTGCACGTGCTCTTCTGTCTGTCTGGGACATTCTTCCCTCAGAGCACTAAATCATCTGAAAATGGAAACCATTTATTCACTCTCAGCCTCTGAATCTGCTTGGGCAGAACTCTGCCTCTGAAGGAAGCCCCTCCCCGGGCCATGGCCACTGTCCCGCCCTCTGCCCAGAACACTGCTCACCTGGCTCAGAGCCGCTGCCTGCTAGCCCAAGGGCAGGGATGGTGCCTGTCTCGAGCCATTGTATCCCAGGACCTGCCCTGTGAGGGGGACTAAAAAATGGTTCAAATGAACGAATGAATGTTCTCCTTTTGTTCAAATCCCATGATTTTAACAACAACAAAAAAAAGTGTTGGTTCTAGTTCTACCTGATTCACTTGGCATTTATCTTTTTAAAAATAATTAACCCTCTGTTTTTGGTTCTTGGTTCAACATAAAATAGGATTTATTGAGTTGCTGGATTCTTGGTTGGGTTTAGTCTCTGTAAAAGGTAAAATTTTCAACCAAATAAATGATTGCTTCATGAAAGTAAAATTCACTCCCAGTAGTTCCGTTACATTAAATCCCCACCCCGTCCCTGGCCTCGGGCTGGTCCCAGTGCTGGGGTCAATGGTGTGGGGCTCCTGCGCGCCCAGCGTCAGGTTGGCACGTGGACACTGGGAGAACTGCGTGTCGCTGTTTCTGTTTCCATTTTCAGATGATTTAATGCTCTGGGGGAAAATGCTTTGAAAAGACACTCCGCCCCCCATCTGCCCTCCCCTCTGAGCCCTTCAGCAGGTTAGCTTAGTAATTAGCAATCACAATATGAGCTGGGATAATTATTCCCAAAAGTCAAAAGAAAAACACAGATGTTTTTGAAGCTGCGCAGCGGAGCCTTGCCGTTGGAGTGTAATAATTTAGCATGTGAAATGAATTAGATGCCGCTTTTCCTGGGACTTAATTTCCAAGGTGGGTTAAGAAAAGCTCCGTTGTCGTGCAAAGAACAGTCTCTGATGGGGGTGGGGGGGCCCATGCACGTGTGACAATTTTCAAAACCAAGCAAGAAGCAAGACAGGCCAGATTGAATAAATTAATGAGTTTTCTGCTCCCAGGATTTGAGTTAAAGCTGTCTCATAATTGAAAACTTGTGGGCTGCTCTTCTGCCAGAATACAAAATGGCAGGTGTGTGCTTGTGGGTCGGTGGGGCTGGGCGGGCAAGAGATTAAGAGAGAAATGGGTCTGGGCCAGAGAATCAATAGCCCCAGCCTCTCTGAAAAGGCTCAGGGGCTGCTCCCGGTAGGTGCCAGACCTTTCCCATTGGTACCTATCCTGTTAACCCACTGTGATTTTGCCAGAACTCTGGGAAGCAGGGGTGGATTATCCAATAAGCAAGGTAAACATGGGCTTATCTGTGCTTACTTGCAAATCTGTAGAAAACAACTTCACCTGCATGTGGTGAAACCCATATGAAATTGCTCACTACAGAGTTGTAAGTAAGCACAAGTAAGCCTATGCTTACCTTACGAAAAACCAAACCAAACCCATTGCCATTGAACTTGTAGTAACCCTCATTGGGTTTCTGAGGCAGTAAATCTTTATGGAAGCAGATTGCCCAGTCTTCCTTCTGTGTATTGGTTGGTAGGCTTGAACCACCAATCCTTGGATAGCAGTCAAATGCCTTAGCCACTGCGCTACCAGAGCTCCCTGACACTGCTGGGAAAGTAGTTATCAAAAAAGTCCTTAGCAAAATGAACAAGCCAACTTGGTTCCTAGAACTGATTGAAATGATCAGATCACTGGCTTGGCTGAATGGGGGCCCTGGCCATGTTGGGTCAACTCCATGCTGCACTAGGTTTCTCCCAGTCTCCTGTGCTGCCGTGTGGACCCTCCAGAAGGTTTGTGTCTCGGAGTGTTCTGGTCCCTTGTTTCTGCTGCCTTATCTTGCTTCCTTGTGTGGACTGTGTTGGTGTGTTGTCTCTGAGACATTGTGGTGGTGTTGTATTTATGTTCAATTTGTGGTTGTATGTTGGTGTGATTTGTGTAAGGTTTTTTTTCCTTTATTTTATTTTGACATATCTGTGTGAGCAGGGTACTGTGCTCCTCTGTTCACTAGTTGTTAGCACTGAGGCCCTCACCACCTGTCTCCTGGTGGGCGTGATAGAGAGTGAGAGTGTGTGCACAGATCTCTGTTAGCTGTTTGTAAGGAGCAGTTGAGGGTGAGTTGAGCTGGTATTGGCCACTGTCTATCATTGATCAGTTGGTGCAAAAGCAAGTGGTGGCCCTCAGTGGGTGGGGCTGCAGGAGGTGCAGGTATGGTTGGGTTGTGTGGGAACGGTGCTGTTTCCCACTCAGTCAATAAAAATAAAAATAAAAATAAAAAAGCACCAAAAAAAAAAAAACAAAGACAAGAGAACAAAACTCAAACTGCATAAAACAAACAGCAACAATAGCAATTAAAAAAGAAATGTAATAAATAAGAAAAAATTTCAAAATATATTAAAAAAGGATAAAAGAAAGATAATGTGAAAACATGGCGGTGGCGGGGGGGAGCCATAATATGGGGAGGGAGGAATGAGAGAAAAGAGCAAGAGAAAAAGAATAGGGAAAACTGCCAAAGGAAAAACAAGGGATGGGAAGAACTGAAAGAAAGAAGAAAGAGAGCCAGGAAAAGGGAAGAGGGGAAAAGAAAGAACCAGGGATGGAAAGAGAAAAGAAAAAAATAAAAAGGAAGAAAGGAGGAAGAGATAAAGAATAACTTAATAAGCAAAACTGTAGGGGGTAGGCATGGCACCCAGGCTCTGCCAGGGCACAGACTGGCATGGAACCCCCACAGGTCAAGAAGGTGGGTGGAGGCAAGGGATGGCCACACTCCCGTTCACCAAGAGGGCACAGGCCACAGTAGTAACAAGGGGATATTGCACTTCTCCAGTTGTCAGTCTCCAGTCCGGTTGCCTGTGCTGTCCTTGCCAGGTGGAGCCCACTCTCAGGTCATAGTCAAAAGTGCCACCTGCACACCCTTAAAACCACTGCGCTGGCTGCTTGTGAACATCAAAAGTGGCTGCGTCCTCAGGACAGCTGCCAGCAGTCCACAGGTCTGCCTGTCCCCTTCGTCACTGGTCTCCCTTCCAGTCGTCAGGCACCATGCTGTCCTCGCCCACGCAGCCTTGGGGAGCAGTCAGTTCTTAGGTTGCTATCAGGAAATGTTCAAAATGGCTGTGCCTTCAGGATAGCCAACAGTCTGCAACTCTGTCTGGCTTCTGACTCACTGTTTCATTCAGGTTCTTCTACTAGTTGGTATTTAATCCGCTTCCTTATCCTTCCCTTCAAAGCTGAGGGTTCCAGGATTGTCTTCTGCATTGGTTTCAATTGGTGTCTCATTGCTTTCTTGCAGAGGGTCTGTGTAGCTAGTCTGCCTATTCCACCATCGTGCTGGGGCTCCCCCCACAGGGTTTTCATGGCTGTAATCTTTACAGCACTTTTTGAAGACAAGGTGCAGCTGACCCATCCCATGGTATTTTTAATTATCTCATGTGCATGAGAAAGCTAGATAATAAATAAGGAAGACTGAAGAAGTGATGCTTTTGAATTATGGTGCCGGCAAAGAATATTAACTATACCATGGACTGCCAGAGAAACAAACACATGTTCTTGGAAAATGTACAGCCAGAATGCTCCTTAGAAGTGAGAATGGCCAGAGTTCATCTCACGTATTTGAGACGTGTTATCAAGAGGGACCAGTCCATGGAGAAGGCTATCATGCTTGGTAAAGTATACCCAAAAAAACCTAAACTCACTGCCATAGAGTCAGTTCTGCCTCATTGCAACCTCCACTGTGTTTCCAAGGCTGTGAATCTTTACGGAAGCAGATGCCTCATCTTTCTTCTATGGAATGGCTCAGTGTGTTTGAACCACCACCCTCTGGGTTAGCAGCCCAATGTCTTAAGCACTACACCATCAGGGCTCCTTTGGTAAAGTAGGGTCAATGGAAAAGAGGAAGACCACTGGATGGGCACAGTGGCTTCAATGATGGGCTCAAACAAGCAACAGTTGCAAGGATGGCACAGAACTGGGCAGTGCTTTGCTCTGTTGTACATAGGGTTGCTATGAATTGAAGCCACCTAGCTATGAATTGGTCTCCGGGAGCAAGGTAAGCACGGGCGGGCTTGTGCTTACTCACTGATCTGCACTGAACACGTTCCCTTGTTACCCTCCTGAGAGGGACCGGGTCTCCGGGAACAAGGCAAGCACGGGCGTAGCACAGAGTAGCAGGCTGGAAGAGCAGGAGAAAGGGGTAAAACCCAGGAAGCCAAAGAGAAGAGCAATCAGCCAAAGGGATTAGGTGAGGAGGGGAAACTCAGGCCC
>NW_006921625.1:8958974-8964240 GCF_000298275.1 Orycteropus afer afer
GTCGCTAGGACTGATTGTTTCCATTAATTTTGGTTTTCTTCTTTCTTCTTGACGAGGAGAGACCCGTCGTTGCATCTAGATGGCAGCTTTCTAGCTTTTAAGGTCCCAGTTGCTACTCACCAAAGTAGTAGGTGGAACAATGTTTTGTATAGTATGTTATGCCAATTGAGCTTGATGTCCCCTTCACGCAGTACGTTTGCAGATATTTTTGTTGTCGTAATTGGAAGAAGTGGAGATGCTACTGGCAACTCAGAGGCCAACCAAAAACCAAAAAAACAAAAAGAAAAAACCCCAAAAACTCACACCTGTTGCCACCAAGTCGATTTTAACTCATGGTGACCCCGTGTGTTAGAGCAGGACTGCTCCATAGGGTTCCCAAGGGTGTAATCTTTATAGAGAAAAACAAATGAAGTTTCTTTGTTGGTTACCAGGGATAGGAGGGGAGGCTAAATTCCTAGATAGGTTAAAAAGAAACCCAACTATATATATCTATATATAAATCAAAGATTATTAGTGGTTACCACTAATAACCAGACTTCGTCTCACCTACTTTGGTCATGTTGTCAGAAGGTGCCATTCCCTGGAGAAGGATGTCATGCTTGGTAAGGTGGAGGGTTGACGAAGAAGGGGAAGGCCCTCAATGAGGTGGACTGACACGGTGGCTGCGGCAATGGGCTCAGGTGGAGCAGGGATGGTGGACCGGGCGGTGTTTCATTCTGCTGTGCACAGGGTCGCTGTGAGTCGGAGCCAACTCGACATCCCCTGACAACAACAACCCTGATAGAAGCAGACTACCAGGTCTTTCTCCCTTGGCAAAGCTGGGTGGGTTTGAATCACCAACCTTTAGGTCAGTAGTTGAACACATATCATTTGTGCACCACCACCACCATCACCCCTGTCCCCAGGGACCTTCTCAGAGGCCAGGGACACTGTTAAACATCACACAATGCACCAGATGGCCCCTACCACAAGCATTATCCATGCTGAGGTTGACAAATACAGCACCGGGCTCCCGGAGCCTATTTGAACATTAAAATCTATGGCAGCCCTGTAGTAAAGAGATACATTTAACTTTTAAACCACAATATAAACCCATTGCTCTGGAGTCAATTCTGACTCCTAGTGACCCTGTAGGACAGAGTAGAATTGCCCCACAGGATTTCCCAGGCTGCCAGTCTTTACAGAGCAGACTGCCACATCTTCCTCCCCCGGAGCAGCTGGTGAGTTCCAGCTTCCGACCTTTTAGTTAGCAGCCATGCACTCTGACCTCTGTGCCACCAAGGAACCAGAATCTCTTCAATTTATTTGCAGGCAGAATCCCTTTTGTCTTCCCATACAGCGTGGAACCAGTGTTTCTCAGAACACGCTCTGGGAAGCACTGACCTAGATCTTGTCCATGGTGTCCTCCTCTTTGACCATGCTGGCACTATAGCCCGTGAACAGAAATTCCAAGAATGTTCCAGCGCCTTCTTATTACCCATGTCTGGCACGGTGCATCATTCAAAAACGTGTCCAGGAAACGCTGGCAGAGTCAAATCAAAGCTGGCGGTCGCACAGGGCCCCTGAAGCAGAGCCTGAAATAGAGCTACTTATGCAAGTGGTTTACTGGGAAAATGCTCATGGGAGAGAGGAGGGCAGACGCAGGCTGGGTTGGGGAGGGAGAGAACAGGGTGCAGTCTCCACAGGAGACGTGCTCTGCCTGATCCCCAACCCCCCAGCTCGGGCTGTGAATGGCCTCACAGTGTTGGGTCTTCCCTGAGGCTGGGACGTCAGTCCTTGTACCCGCCATGGAGTCAGCCCACCATTGGCCTTGGCCTAGGTGACCATTTCCTTGACTGGGGAAAAAAACAGAACCACAAGCTTCAGCGGGTGGTCATTTCAAGTCGGAAGGCTGTGAGATCAATTTCATGTGTCAGCTTGGCTGTGGTGTCCAGTCACCCAGAGGTGAATGAGCGAGGGGCAGAGGGAAGACTTGCCCCCAGGCACAATCCAAGATGGTACCAGATGAGGCTCAGAATGACATTCTGGGGCATCACAAATAAGAACAGTGCTTGACTAGGGCAGTCAGACAAGAGGCGGGGGGGGGTTTCTGGTGGCTCACTACCACCACTGTGAACACCGGTTCATCTTGAAGGCAGGGAGCAGGTTGCGATTTAGAGATTGCCCCTGGGTGCGTGAATGGGGGACACAATTTAGAGATTGCCCGGCACTCATTACCTGCACTAAGCCTCTGCTTCATTGTCTGGTCACTGCACCAGATGGTTCTGGAAAGGTATTTTGTGGATGCAATTAAGATTTACAATCACCCTCCATGAGGTGGCTGAGCCTTACCCAAGCTGCTCTGCAACTTACTCTCTCTTCCCCTTCAGAGGCACCACTTTCCCTCTGGGCCTCTGTAATTGGCGGGAGTTGCACTGGATGGTGTGACAATCCTGCCATCCCTGAAGGACAAGAAACCACCCTGCACTTACATGGCACCCCGAAGGGGCATCCACAGAGGGTGGGTGGGCAGGCATGCCCCGCAGTAGCTGCCAGACCCAGATCAAATGTCTGAGCTGGACTGCTTTTCAAGACATGCTATTTATTCCTTTTTGAGTTTCAGAATACAACTCCAGAAGCAGGAACTTCTCACTTCTCAGCCCGCAGGGTTTTCTTTCCCACGATGGTCAGCCCTAAAAAAGGCAGCTACATCAGAAGGGAGTTTTTCCTCTGGCCACCCTCAGGCCAGACAGGCAACTTTTTGCTGTGAAACTTGCCCTATGACTTTAAATAGATACCCTCAAGGTCTCAGATTTCAGCCCCGGCCAAATCCACAAACAGCCAAGAGTAAATGGAAAGAGTCAAAGTTTATAAAAATTTACATTTTACAAAATGCAATAAGTTTTACAAAAGAACTCCATGGTGCTACAGTCCTGCTAAGATGTGCCCATTGGGAATGGACCCTGAAAGATTTCTCCAAAGGCCATGATGTGGGTTGTGGGTTGATGCCCATGCCCTTGACCAGAACCCACCCCAGGTAGCCTACGCAGGCAGCCTTCCTGGTGTGCACCGGGCCTCCCACTTGGCTGAAAGCTGTGCTGGTGTTGACATGATAATTTTCAAACAAAAGGCTCCCTATTTTCATTTTGAACTGAGCCCCATGAATCATATAGCAGGTCTTGGACCCAAGCACACATTTACCAGATGCAGGGTGTGGTCTGACCCCAAGGCTGTTGTGGTCCCCTGACCAAAGCCATTGGCATTTCAGAAGAAGTAAATGTACAGCTGTGGTCTTATGAGCATGTGACTTAACCAACTGACCTGGTGTCAACACGAAGACAGCATGGGTCCTTGAACTCAGAGAAATGAAGTCAGATCCTTCTCTCACATGATTGTTCTCGTATATAATTCCAAATCTAATTTCTTGTTTGTACCAACTTATTGGGACCCCTGTAATGACCATATGGTATTTAATTGCTAACTCTTCCCACCTTGACTTGGATGATCTAGATTATAGAGTCACCAAACTATGGATTGTGGGCCAAATCTCGCATACCACTTGTTTTTATAAACAAAGTTTGGTTCAAACACACCACCCCATTCATTTACATAATGTCTTTGGCTACTTCCATTAGAGTTTCGTGCATCAAATCTATCCTGGAGACGGTCTCTAAATTCAAGCGGGATACGTTTGCGTTTTGGCTCTACCGAGTCCTGGTAGTGCAGCAGTTAAGTGCTTGGCTACTTATGGAAACGTCTGAGATTCAAATCACCAGCTGTTCCATGGGAAAAAGACACAGCAATCTGCTTCTGTAAAGATTACAGCTTTGGAAATCCTATGGGGGCAATTCTACTCTGTCTTATTGGATCTCTATGACTTGAAATCAACTTAATGGCAACAGGTTTAATTTGGCTCTTGCGGACTTGTTATCAGGAGGGACCAGTCCCTAGAGAAGGGTGTCATGCTTGGTAAAACAGAGGGTCAGCAAAAAAGAGGAAGGCCCTCAACGAGATGGATTGACATAATGGCTGCAACAGTGGGCTCAAACCCGGAATGATTGTGAGGATGGTGCAGGACCAAGCAATGTTTCGTTCTGTTGTGCACGGGGTCGCTAGGAGTCAATGGCACTGAACAACAGCAATGGCTGTTCTATGCTACAATGGCACAGTTGGGTAGTTGCAATAGAGCTTGGGTGACCTGCAAAGCCTGAAATATTTTCCATCTGGACCTTGGCAGAAAAAGTCTGCCAATCCCTGCTCTCAATATTAGGACTGCTCAGTGTCCAGAATATGTGAGGGAACTTCCAGGAACAGAGCTTTTAAGAATATCTTTATCCTCTTGGGATAGGAAATGATGACAAATATAAACCACAAGTAAAAACAATGATGAATTTGATGACATGAAAAACAAAACTTTCACCTGAAAAAAACATTATCAACAAGGTTAAGAAATAAGCAGTTGACAGGGAGAAAATATTTTTTGCCAAATACTAAACAGAATGCTATTCATATTATAAAGAGAAATTCTATTTGTGAGAAAACTGGAGTAAAAGAGAGGGAAGGATATGTACAGAAAAATACACAGAAGAAATACAAATGGCCAATAAATATATTAAAAGATGCTCTCACTTAATAACTGGGATAGTAAATTAAAATGAGATTCTGTTTTTACCCATTAGATTGGCCCAAAATTTTAAGGTCTGACAACTTCATGTAAGCAAACAAACAAACCAATCCACTGCTGTCTACTTGAATTCTGTTTTGTAGACATACAGGCCAGAGAACTGCTCCCACAGGTTTCCAAGGCTGTAAGCTCTACAGAAGCAGATTGCCACATCTTTCTCCTGTGGAGCAGCTGGTGGGTTCAAACCACCGACCTTTCGGTCAGCAGCTGAGCGCTTAACCACTGTGCTCCTTCTATACATGAGCAAGGATGTAGGAAAACAGGGCGTACCCGCTTCTGGTGGGGCTATAACTGGTACAAGTGCTTCGGAAAGCTGCATGGCCGTGTGTAGAAAAATTGAGTCTGCCCCCATCCTGTGGGCCCAGCAGTGCTTCATCCAGATCCACAGATCCTAGAGAAACTTAAAGACATGCCAAGGGTGTGTGCGAGAATGTTCACTGCAGCATTGTTCATGATGGGAAAGTTGAACAAAAGGAAGACGTATGGAGAATGAACACACTCAGCTGCTTCATTTCCTCTCTGGCATTTCGTAGCCAATCTCAGCCTAGGAAGCTGTATTTGGCAACATGCAGACCTCTTCCCTGGGCATTCTTGCCTTTTTTT
>NW_006921625.1:8968440-8971851 GCF_000298275.1 Orycteropus afer afer
CTTTTGTATCCTTCCCTTCAAGGCTCAGGGTTCCAAGATTATCTTCTGTGTCTGTGTTAATTGGTTTCCCTTTTCTTTGTTGAAGAGCATCTGTGCAGTCCTTGTGCCTAGTCTGCCATCTTCCTCTACAGCCACATTCTTGCCTTTTTGTGACTTCTCGACCAGAGCTGACCCACAGGTGGACTGAGGCCTATGGACAGGTGCTCTCAGACTCTGAAACATGGCTAAGCATAGAGGACCCCTCCACTAAGTGGCCAGGGTGGACTTCCATGTGACCCAGAGCACGTTCTCCAGGCTTCATTGTGACTTTGGCCCTACGTGGTCAGATCAGCGTGGTGCAGTGGAAGGAGCAGAGCGCTGTGGCCCAGTGCCTTGAGTTTGCATCCCTGCTCCGTCAGTTGCTGACTGATGCTGGCTACACGGCTCTGAGCCCCAGGGCTTACCCATCCCAAGTTCTGCTTCTTGTTCTCTAAGAAGGGGCTTGGCTGGTCTGAAGTGCAGGAAGAGTGTGAAGTCCAAGCTTGCAGCTGGTACCCATGACCTGAGTGGGATGACTAGAGCTGAGATGACCAGAACCCCACCAGATGAAGACAAACATGCTTGGCACTGTCATGGGAATTGCTGCAATTTGATGGCTTGCTCTGAACTGGACTTTGCTTATGGATGCAGAATGCTCTAAGTTCCAACCAGAGCAGAAGTTTCTTCAGAGAAAGGAACATATTTGTCTCCTCTAAGTACTGGTTTGATAGGGATGGGCAAGTAGAAATGGGATATCTAAAATTGGGGGAGATAAAGGAGCTCTGGTAGCATAGTGCCTAAGGCACTTGACTGCTAACCAGAAGGCTGGCAGTTCAAACCCACCAGCCACTCCTCGGAAGGAAGGCTGGGCAATCTACTTCCATAGTGACACCACCTCAGAAACCCAAGGAGGGGTCACTATGAGTCAGGGCCGACTAGATGGCACATAACAACAACAAAAGCATGAAGTATGGATTACACCTCAACATAAAGAAAGAGAAAATCCTTATAACTGGACCAATAAGCACCATCACGACAAAAGGAGAAAAGATTGAAGTTGTCAAATATTTAATATTGCTTGGTTCCACAATCAACACCAATGCAAGCAGCAGCCAAGAAATCAGACGTCTTGCATTGGGCAAATCTGCTGCAAAAGACTTCTTTCAAGTGTTAAAGAGCAAAGATGTCTCTTTGAAGACTAAGGAGCACCTAACCCAAACCATGGTATTTTCAATTGCCTCATATGCATGTGAAAGCTGGAAAATGAAAAAGGAAGATTGAAAAAGAGTTGATGCTTTTGAGTTGCGGTGTTGGCAAAGAATACTGAACGAACAAATCTGTCCTGGACGAAGTGCAGCTGGAATGCTCCTTGGAAGCAAGAATGGCCAGACTTCATCTCACCTACTTTTGTCATGTTGTCAGAAGGGACTATTCCCTGGAGAGGGAGATCATGCTTGGTAAAGTGAAGAATCAATGAGATGGATTGACCCAGTGGCTGCCATGATGGGCTCGGGTATATCAAGGATTGTAAGGCTGGCACAGGACTGGGCAGTGCTTCGTTTTGTTGTATATGGGGTGGCTATGACTTGGTGCAGGAGCTCTGGTAGCGTAGTGCCTAAGGCACTTGACTGTTAGAAGGCTGGCGGTTCAAACCCACCAGCCACTACTCAGAAGGAAGGGTGGGCAATCTACTTCCATAGCTTGGAAACCCAAGGAGGGAGGGGTCATTATGAGTCGGCTCTGACTCGATGGCACATAACAGCAACAACATGACTTGGTGCCAACTTAACAGCACCTAACAACAACACTGTACAGATGAACTCCTCTGTAGTCACTGCCAAATCTCTAATTCTCATGTTAGAGCTTATCCTTTCTATTAGTTTTACTTTATTTTTTCATTTTTTAGTGCAAATGGCTCCAAATTCTACTTACAGTATTCATAATAGGTGTTTCTTTCCTATGGGCTAATATTTTTACTTTTGCTTGTTTTAGTTTCTCAAGAAATGAAAGTTATTCTTGATCTCTTTGAGCAATGTATTTATTTTAAAATTTTCATTAGACTCTTCTGTCAAATTTATTTGTTAATGATTTAATATCCTAATTCTTAATTTTGTTGCCTTTCTTAGCATTTGACTTCTTCATGATTTTTAATTTTTTTAAATTTTATTTTGCACATTCATTTTTAGCAAGTAATTTTCTCAAGTTTGCCTGTTGTTTTTTCTCTTTCTACTTCTCCAGTCCCTTCAGGCATTTCAGGTAGCTTTCTGCCATATTTGTATCTTTTCGGTGTAGAACAACATAGTATGATGGCAGTCCAATCCCTGACTCATAACGATACCATAGGGACATCACAGGTCCCGCCATAGAACCTTGTTTCAGGTCCTGTCATGGGCTGACCCTTAGTGTCTTCTCCTGCCTAGTCCCATAGTTTATCCCAATCCACTGCCCCCAGCAGAGATCAGCCATGGGATTCAATCAAACTCCTTCACAGGTGCAGGGACGCCTACTCCAGCCTGCATGTGATAAGTCTTCTTCTCACATGGACCACTTTGCATCCAAGCTCCAAGCCTCCAGACTCTGGGCCCAGCCAGCCTGCATGCTCACTGGTTTGCAGTTCTGTTCTATTTTTGATCCTGGAAGAGCTTTCCCTCGGTTTGGAGCCTTGATACACTATTTAGTGTTTTTATTGCACATTTTATGTCAGTGCTGCAGAGGTAGGACTGTCACAGTGTCTAAACTATGGTTTGACTGCACTACCTTGACCTGAAATGCTTCATTTTGTTGACCATATAAAATAAAATAATGATAATAATATATACAATAATAATAACTCTTAGGGGGAGGGAGGTGCACTGCACAGTATAAAAAGATTCTTGAGAAAAGTGAGGATCCCTCTGGTCCCAGACCCCTCAGTTTCGTTCTGCAGAAGCCACCACCATCAGTTGTATCTTATGTCTCTTTAGAGACATTATCCACATACAGGAACACCACTGTTCTCATTAAAATAAAATAAGTAAATAAATAAAATCTTTTTATTGTGTTTTGTGTGTGTGTGTGTGGTTTGGGTGAAAGTTTACAGAGCACTTATCTTCCCACTCAGCAATCTACATACGTTTTGTTCATGACGCCAGGTGCAATGCTCTCAATGTAGCAGCACTCTCCACTTCTCTCTGGGCTCTTCTCCATTCTTCCTTCTGAGCTTTGTTTTGGGGCCTTTGCTGCCCTTTTGGTCTTGTAGGGTTGATTGTTCTGAGAAGTATGATTTTCACGGGTGTTATTGTTCACTTTTTAGGTCTGGCTGGCTAAGGCACTTGACTGCTCACCAGAAGGCTGGCGGTTCAAACCCACCAGCCACTCCTCGGAAGGAAGGTTGGGCAATCCTACTTCCGTAGT
>NW_006921625.1:8971956-8975090 GCF_000298275.1 Orycteropus afer afer
AAAGGTATTTCCAGGAGTGGGTTCGGTTACAGGTTTGAGAGGTGTCTAAGAGCCTAGTCTCAACAGTTCCACCAGTCTCTATCAGAGCAGTAAACTTTTTTTTTTTTTTTTTTAAATGATTTTGAATTTTATTCTACATTTTTTCCCCACTCTGTCTATGACCTTCTATTGTGATCCCAATCAGAACAGTTGGTAGTTGTGGTAGTTAAGTTTGTGCATCAACTTGGCTGAGCCTGGTTGAGTGGCTGGGCAGCTGGATGTAGTATTCCTGTGATAAGACTGGCAATCAACTCCATGGTGGAATCTACTGTGAGCAGCTGAGTAGCTGCCTTAGGGCTGTGGTCTGCTTCCTGTATATAAGGAGAAGACTTGGGGAATGGTCTTTAGCTTATGGCATGCTTGAACCCTGAATGTAGCCATGTCGTTGTTCACCAGTCTGCCATGCTCTGCCAACCTTGGAATTTCAATGGATTTGAATTAATGGCTGGCCATGTGGTTTGGTAACATCGGGACTGTGTCTTTTTACTTCTCAACCTTGGGTTAGTCAGCCTCAGCAGCTGGCAGATGAGTGAAAAGATGCCTCTAGCTTCAGTGGGCCGGAAGCAGGAGGCAGAGCTGAAGCTCGAGGTCAAGTGGCTTTAACCCAGCCCCTAGAGCCCTAGAGCCAGTTTGAACTTTGACTTAAAGCCTCCAAATTGTAAGAATAAACTCGTGTTTGTTCAAGCCATCCCATTTGTGGTATACTCTTGTCAGAGCAGCACTAGGGAACCAGAACAGTAATGGTAACTGGACACTGTCTAGTTCTGGTCTCCTGTGAGTGGAGGTTGTGGTTCGTGTGGTCCATTAGTCCTTTGGACTAATTGTTTCCTTGAGTCTTTGATTTTATTCACTCTTCTTTGCTCCGGATGGGAAGAGACCAATAGTTGTATCTCAGATGGCCGTTTGCAAGCTTTTAAGACCCTAGTTGCTATTCACCAAAGAAAGAGGATGTAGAACATTGTCTTTATGGACTATGTTATGTCAGTTGACCTAGATATCCCCAGAGACTATTGTCCTAAGCCTTCAAGCTCTGTGACTCAGTCCCTCAAGGTGTTTGGCTATGGCTGAGAAATTTGCGTAACTTTGCCCCACAGGGTCTCCTATATGCCTGGGTATATTTTCAGTACATACAAATATTTATGCAGAAATATCCCCTGAACACCACTGGCCTCTTTCATAAATCTTTCCTTTTGCAGACTCCAACTTAGATTTTCACTGTGTGGAGACACATTTGGAGTCACTCAAAAACAACGACAAGATCAAACAAAACCCTTGGAAAAGAGCTTATGGGGATGCATTTTTGAGGTTACTTCTGTTTTGAGGTTTAAAAACAGAATAACAGGACCATCAGAGAGTTGTTAAACAGGAGGGCTTTTAGAATTCGGCTTTTATAACCTTGAAATGCAGCAAAAAGCAGAGGCCCAGCTCCAGCTTGGGCTCAGACTTATTTTCCAGTTGTCCAAAACTCAGCACTTTTAAACAGGTCTCAGATCTTCTGAAGGACATTGCAAAAAGGGTATGGGAGCGGCATCCTCTTCTGACCTCCTCCAGCCTCTTGGAGGGGAGAGAGAATCACCATGCAGGCCAGGGCTTATTGCTATGGGCCAGACATGCTGACACCCTCCAATCTTTTTGCCAATTCTAACACCAACCTTCCCTCCCACGGCACTCACTTTTTCTCTGCTGGTTCAATAATTCATTGCAATGGCCACACAGAACTCACAGACAATACTCACAATTATGGGGTTTATCAGGGAAGTAACAGGCTACAATTTAGGTTCAGGAACACACTCAGGATACAGTTCTTCAATCAGGAGAGTCTCCCCTGTGCTATGGCTCAGGCACGCCTCTCTGGCCCTTGGCCTCTCAGCCTGGCCTCTGCCCTGCTCAGGCAAGTATTACAAAACTCTTTTAGCTCTGCCAATAGGGGCACCTAGGTGCAACCCGCTCTGCCAGTAAGCCTCTTGTGAAAAGACATTCAGCTTTCTTACTCCACGGGCTGGCAAGCCCACCGCTCTTTCTCATGCCTCTTGGCTCCTCTGCTGGTCATCTCTGCTGGTCCTCAATGCCAGTTGTCTCTGCTATCCCTCTGCCAAGGAGTCCAGCATAGGGATCTCGGGTCCAAGGACGTGCTCCGCTCCACCTCCGGCTCCTCTTTTGATGACTGTGAGATTCCCCCTTCTGCCTCTAGGAGCACTCACTTTAAGCCTAGTGGGATGACAAAACTGATCAATCGCCACATTAGGTTGCTGACACCTTGTTTGCATGGTCCCACCTCCACAAGGGTATCATATACCTTGTTTACATTACTAACAAGCCATCCAATCCCCTTGGTGGGCCATAGGCACCTTACATTTGCGTAGTTCCACCCAGTCATCTGGTGAGAGTCACAAAGACTATGGCTAGAAGAGCCATACCAAGTGACTCACTGCACCACAGGCCACCCCCTGGCTCTTGTACCCATTGCCCCTTTCATACTTCAAAGATCAACATCCTCTTTGCAATCATTTTCAGTATAAGCATACCCATGGAAGTGTGTAAGCCAGCTGCTTCATGACTTTGCAGTCTTCCTTCAATCCTGATGCCACATTCTTCTTCATATAGTCCAGCTTCTTGGATTATTTGCTCAGCATACACAGTTGTTTATTATTATTTATTCTGTACACAGTGCATGGAGGCAAATAGTTAAACTGTAGGAATATGGGGGCTGTATTTAGAGGCTCTGATATAAATAAATAAGAGTCCAATAAGAATAGGATGGAGAAATAATATTTGAATAGATAATAGCAGAAAAGGGTTGTGAAATAAACAAAACCATGTTTCTAGACCAAAGTAAATTCTGAGGATTAAGTGATATAAATAAAAAGAAATCAACACTTAAATACATTGTTTAAAAAAGGAAAGAAAGAAAGAAAACCAGCAAAGCATTAATGATAAAGGGCAAATCTTAAAAGCCACCAAAAAGAAAGAAAGTATGAAAAGGAGCATCATTATGCTGACAGCAGGTGTCTCATCAAGAACAGCAGTTGTCAGCAGACAATGGACTAGTGTCTTTAAATTTTATTTTATTTATTGTGATTTGGGTGAAGATTTAC
>NW_006921625.1:8978090-9006402 GCF_000298275.1 Orycteropus afer afer
CCTGGCTAGCGGGGTGATTTTTAGGTTAATTTTTAGGTCCTACCACCACTCGGGAATGTCCAAGCCGTTTGTGCCGTCAGGGGCATTCAGGTCCGTGCCAGACCGCAGCTCCGTATGTCTCCTTTTTTGGTATTTTCACGCAAATTCTTCTGCTAGTTGGGGTTTAGTCTACTTCTGTATCCTTCCCTTCAATGCTCAGGGGTCCAAGATTATCTTCTGTATCTGTGTCAATTGGTTTCCCTTGTCTTTGTTGAAGAGGGTCTGTGCAGTCCTTCTCCCTAGTCCGCCATCTTGCCGGAACTAAAAAATGGACTAGTGTCTTTAAAGTGCCAAAAGAAAACAATTGTAAACTTAGAATTCTATACCTAGATAACTGATTATTTAAGAGGCAGGGGGAAAAAAAATCTTCAGACATGAAGACTGAAAAAGAATGTCCACAGAGCCTCACCAAAACACTTTTAAATGATGTATTTCATCTAGAAGAAAAATGAATATGGAGGAAAGATATAGGAGACATGGGGTATAAGAAAGCAAAGATTTGTGAAAAACAAACACATATTAATAGGTTTGTAAATTTACTTAACTATTTATTGTGGATTGAATTGTGTCCTCCAAAAACATGTGATTTAGATCCTAGCCTCTATGCCTGTGGATATGATCCCACTTGGGAGTGGGCTGTCTTTGTTACGTTAATGAACAGGATTACTGTAGGGTGTGTCTTGAGTCAGTCTCTTACCAGATACAGAAAAAACAGACTAAGCAAGCAGAGATGGGGGAGGAGAGATACCAAGCTATACGAAGATGACCTAGCAGCAGACACTCAGAGACCAAAGACCTTCCTCCAGAACTGACAGAGAAAGCCTTCCTCTAGAGCTGGCGCCCTAAACTGTGAGAAAATAAAGTTCTGTTTGTTAAAGCCCCCCACTTCTGGTATTTCTGTTATAGCAGCACTAGATAAGCAAGACATTATGTGACTCTAAACAAACAAGAGAGTTTACTTTTGTGTTTTAAAAATAGGACAAATTAAAACTCTAATAAGCAGTAACATGATAGAGTGGCATTCAGTAACTAGTCAAATGGAATTAATAGTTTTGATGTGTTCTGGAGTCTGAAGGAGGGTGGAAATCTGCAGACATTTTGACTTTGTTTGAAAAAAGGTATAGCTAAGTATGTTTGTTCAAGATTTAAGAATAGGCACCATGAATGATAATAATTCCTTAAAATTACCAAATAAGCAGAGCAAACTGAGGGGCTCTAGGGTACTTTATCAATCTACCAGAAGGAGGAGGGTGATAGAAAAAGTAAAGGAAGATAAATACACAAAAATACTAGCCATAAGTCCAACCATATATGTAATCAGAATAATTTAAACAGATTAAACTCACTTATTAAAAGAAAAATTGTCACTCTGGATAAAAACAAAACCTAGCTAATATACCATTCACACACAAACTATCTTAAAGCAAAATTAATAGAAAAGTTAAAAGTAAGTACACCCACTCACTCCTCACTTATCGACATTGTTAGGTTTCAAAGTCATTATGGAAAATTGATGTTATGCAAAAATGGAGGATGAGCACATTACAGCACAAAATGGAGCATGACTACAACACTACAGAAGTGCCAGATTACATCATTACATAACTGCCACTCCACTGAGGATCATAGCTTAGACAAGTTGACACATAACCTTAACCATCATGGCCAGCATTACTCTCACCTCACACCTCAGCATTCGTTACTGCCAGATGTATGTCACTAATGCTCAACATAGTCGGATTTTTTACTGTTGTCATAAGTGCAAAAAGTTAGTAACAAGGTAGTCTATAAGTGAGGAGTGTAAGTGGAAAAAGGCATACCCTGAAAATGCTTACTAAAACTCATGAGATGTAGTAAAAGCAGCACTCAGAGGAAAAATTATAGCCTCTACTGTAAATAACTTAAGTGTTCGACTCAAGTATTCAGAAAAAGAGCTTTGAGGTAAACCCAATAAAACAAAGAGGAAGAAAGAAAATAATAAATATAAAAGAAAAATTAATGAAATAGAAAACAAAAGAATCATTGTTATAGTGGAAAAATTGCTGAGTATGTTTCTGGTCTTTATTAAGACGTTTAATTGGCATAGACGATTTCCCCAATAAATGTATGACAAACAAAATTACTTAATAATCCTGTAGTTATTTGTTTAATGCCTGTCTTCCTGTGAGACTGGATGTTCTGTGCTTGTTTTGCTCATCATGTCATCTCACAGTCTGGCCCTTGGTAGGCATTCATTCAACAATGGCAAACCGAATGGATGAAGGGAATCCAAACCCTGAGACCTGTATTTGCCTTTGAGAAAGTTGTTTAACTAATCAGAACCTCGTTCTCATCTGTCAGATGGGGAGAGTAAAGACTTCTTCACAGTGCTGTTGTGTGAAACAAATGAGGGGATACACTGTAAGCTCTTACATGATTTCTGGCACAGGGTTAGTGTGCAATAAATGGAGGAAGCTGTTATGAGTCATGGAATTAGCTCAGACATTTGAGTGTGACCTATCTGCCCAGCAGCCCTCACCTCCACCCCATCCTGCCCCCACAGCTGTCTGAAGCACAGCACCTTACCCTCCTGTGAAGGCCCAGCAAAGGAAAGCTTGAATGGAACGGGAAAATCTAGCAAAAGAGAATCCCAAGTGAGGTCAACCAGATGACCAATCCCAGTGGTACATCCAGGCTGTGGGGAGGCCAGCACACTCATACCTGCCTCATCCACTCTGTTCCTTTGGCTAGAATTCTCTACTCTCTTCTCCCAGATCTTTGTGTGGACCCATCCTTTCATCATGTCGGTCTTGACTCGGTTGTTCAGTTGACTCAATGACTCAGTCGTCACCTCCTGCCCTGGCTATTTGCCTGTTTGCCCTAAGATCCACCCTTCCACCCTCCCTGCCCTGTGATACAGGGTGGCTCCTGCACAAATTATTCATTTCCTTGGGGAAGAAAAAAAATGTCTGGGTTTGTTGCCCATGGGCTTCTGTCTATGGGAGGTGCTGGCAGCAAACTGGAGGGCAGAAGGAGGCGAGAAGCCGGAGCATTTCCAGGCTTTTTCTGCTGTGGGGACAGAGATTCCACTGCACAGCCCTTTCCTCTGTGGCGCCCCTGCTGGGCTCTGGCCGCATCACTCCTACCCCTTGTCTCCCCAGTGAGCCCTGGTAGTAGCTGTCTGCTATCGCTAATCTCTGGGCAGCTCACCACTCTATACTTATACTTTCTGCCCTTCCAGCACCATTGTAACTAGCTCCGTACATTAAAATCCCTCCACTGAACTACCTGGGAGGGCAGTGGTGGTTCAGTGGTGGAATTCTCCCTTTCCATGCAGGAGAACCGGCTTTGATACCTGACCAATGCATCTCATATACAGCCTCCCCGTCTGTCAAAGCAGGGTTGCTTGCACGCTGCTATGATGCTGAACAGGGGTCATGGAGCTTTTAGACTAGGAGGACTAGGAGAAAAGGCCTGGCAACCTGCTTCTGAGCATCAGCCAATGAAAACCCTACAGATCAAACAGTCCAATCCCATTGTGCATAGGGTCGATACGAGTCAGTGATACTTGAGGCAGCTAACAGCACAACGGCATTGAACTACGTGGTGTGGGAATCGCTTTCATGATTGGACTCTGGCTGATGTGTCTTCTTAGAGAAGGCTTCTCTTATCACCCAGGAGAAGTAGCTCCTAGCTCTGTTATATGGACCTACTAAGCTTAGGAGCTCTGCTGGTATAGTGGTTAAAACATTCATCTGCTAACCAAAAGGTCAGCAGTGCAAACCCATCAGCTGCTCTGCAGGAGAGAGATGAGACCGTCCGTTTCCGTAAAGATCTATAGCTTTGGGAAATCTGTGGGGCAGTTCTACTCTGTCCTATGAGTTGGAATTGACCCCATGGCAGTGGGTTTGGTTTTAGTGCTTGATAGTCTTCATAGCACAACACAGATCAATACCTGAAATTACCTATTTCATGTTATCACTTACTTGTTTATTGTCTTTCTCCTCCTGTGAAAGTGTGAACTCCTTGAGGTCCAGGATGTTGTCTTATTCACCACTCTGTCCCCAGCACTTAGCACTCTGTCTAGCACATAGTAGGTGCTTCAGGAATGTTTGAGATCTATCATTCACTGCCATTAACCCAATGAGTGAGATAGACAAGTCAATCACCTTGTTCTCTGGGTCTCACATTCCTGTCTATCAGCGAGAATTGGGCTCAATGTTAAATACCTAGTGTTAAACATCTGGGATTCTGTGACTTTGTTTTGCAATTTCTTTCCATCATCATTCAGTCAACTTGGAAATAATTCTGTGTTTCAAGTTTCTTTGTTCAGAGTTGTCGGCCAGGCTTCTAGAAGTCGGAACTCACTAATTCCTCAGAGTGTTTTGTTCTGCAGGAAGCCATCTGTGCCAGGAAGCCATTGCTCTGTGTTCAATGCTCAAGTGTGTGTACTCACTGGGAAGAAATGGAACAGAAAGGCCATCAGTCAGTTTTAGCAATGGCCTGACAACATGGGCCGCTTGCACAATCCATTCTAAATACCAATAAGTACACAATTAGTGCACCAGAGGCCAGCAGAACTCAGCCAAGTTCCTTGGACCTGCCATCTGATTTATCTCTAGCACCAAACAGGAAGGACTGGGGGCTTTGTGTTCTCGGCTTTTAAGCCACATGTTGAACAATCATTTCCATGTAGACACCCATCGACATTTGCATTTTTGAAATATGCATTGAGTCCTTAATATTTTGATGGCTACTTGCCCTCCCTTGCCACTGCCTCTAGCTCAGAGCTAGACCACTCCCCAGTTTCCTGCCCCACCTCCTGCTTCTAGACTACCTCATCCCCTGCCCCAGCCCCTCCAATCCATCCTCCACACTGCCATGAGGATGGCCTCTCTAAAACACTTATATGGTTGAATCACTCACCCACTTAAAACCCCTAAATTACTCCCAGTTGCTTTCAGGATGGTTCCCTGGCTCCTGAGTGTGGCTTTCAGCAGTACTCATGGTCTGCTCAAGGCACTCATGGTCTGCTCACCGACAGCTCCCTCAGCCTTGGCTTCAACCATGCCCTCTTGGCGTGTGTTTACACAGCCCATGGTTTTCCTACCAGATTTTGCCTCAGTGTCCCTGCTTATGCTCTTCCTCTCTCCTAGAATACCTCTTCCTGTAGGAAGTCTTTTGTGACCATTCCTTGCCCAGAATGAATGGAACAATTCTGTGAGCGAAGTCACTCTGTGAACTTCCATGTACTGTTGCCATGCACTCATGCATTCAAAACCGTACTGAGTGTCCATCACGTGCACTGTTCTAGCTGCTAGGGAAACAACAGTGAACCAGACAAGACCATGTTCTCACAGGCTTATATCCTAGTAGATGAGGCAGGCAATAAGACAAACAATTATGTGAGTTATGTGATACACTCAATGCTGTCAAGTTGATTCAACCCACAGACCCCTCCTTGGGTTTCTGAGGTGGTATCACTACAGAAGTAGATTGTCCCATCTTCCTTCTGAGGAGTGGCTGCTGGGTTTGAACTGCCAGCCTTCTGGTTAGTAGTCAAATGCCTTAGGTGCTACGCCACCAGGGTGGAGAGAAAAACAACCAAGAAAAAGCCTGAACGTGCCATGGTAGGAGGGGCTGCAAGTTATAGAGCGGTTGTCGTTGTACATGTTCCTTCATTCAAGAAATATTTATCCAGTGCCTTTGGGTGGTAGGTGCCAGGGTCATAATAGAGAACAAAACAGACAATATTCTTCCTTTTATGGAATTTATATTCTAGTGGGGGAGAGAAACAATAAACAAATCAATAAAAGTAAGCAATATAATAAACAAATAAATAAAAATTATAGTTGTTGATAGAAGCTAAATCAATAAACTTCAAATTAAAGGATAAAACAACAGCTGTTTCCACACATAGCAGGGGAAGCCTGCACTGATAGTGGAACAGTGGAACAGACTTCCACTGCTCAGGAAGACTCTCTGGAGGGTCAACCCTGAGGCTGGTCCTGAGGATGGGAAGGGCAGGACAGTTCTGCATGTTGAAATGGTCTGTCCTGTCTTTTCCACTGAACTGTGAGCTCCTTACAACGTGCTCCAGTGGCACAGTGCCTAAGGCATTTGACTGCTAACCAGAAGGTTGGTGGTTCAAACCCACCAGTCACTCAGTGTAAGGAAGTTGGGGCAATCTACTGCCATAAAGATTTACTGCCATGGAAACCCATTGGGGGTCGCTGTGAGTAGAAATTGACTCGATGGCAGTGGGTTTGGTGGTTTTGTGGTAAACCCCTTGAGGAGGCCCAACCCAACCCATTCTCGTCCTATTGATTCTGACTCATAGCGACCCTATAGAATTTCTAAGGCTGTAACACTTTTTTTTTTTTTTTTTTCTGTAATTTTCTATTGTGATTTGTGTACAAGTTTACAAAGCAGATTCATTTTACTCTCAACAGCTCATGCGTATTTGGTTTCAGGCCCTGATTACCATCCCCAATCATAAAACCCTTCCTCCCCGCTCCTCCCTGCGCCACCCCTCCCTGTGCCTCCTTAGCTTGCTCCTGTCTGTCCAGCTTTCCCTCTATCAATGCTGCCCGTCTCCTGTCTCATGGCTGATCTAAGTGGTGCATCTTTCTGAGGCAGATGTTCTACTTGTCAGCCTTCTGTTGGGCTTAGAGCTAATCCACAAAGTGAGTCCATTTCCAAGCCTGAAGGATAACCTGGGGCCAGAGTCTCTGGGGTTCCACCAGTCTCTATCTGACCAGTGATTCTGGTCATTTTTGTGTTTTTGAATTTTGTTCCACATTTTTCCTCCCACTCTGTCCAGGATCTCCAATTTTGATCCTTTCCCCAGTGGCTGGCATTGGTAGCCAGGCACCATCCAGTAAACCTGTAAATCTTTATGGTAGCAGATTGTCATACACTTTTCCCCTGAAGTGATTGGTGAATTTGAACTGTCAACCTTTTGGTCAGCAGCTGACCACTTTAACCTCTGCACTACCAGGACTCCTTCCTTGAGGGACGATATCACAAATTACCATTTCTGCATTCCCAGCAAACACAAGGCCAGATACATTGCAGATGCTCAACAAATGTTTAGATGGGGGAAGGAAAAAAAAAAACACCAGAAAACCAAACCAGTAGCCCTTGTGTCAAGTCCAACTTATGGAGCCCCTGTCTGTTTCCGATTGGAACTCACTCCACAGAGTTTACAACGGGTGTCATCTCTTGGAAGTAGGTTGCCAAGTCTTCTTCCAAGGTACCTATGAGTGGATTTGAACGGCCAGTCTTTTGTTTATCATCTGAGTGCTTCACACACTTACACCACCAGGGCAGCTGTTTAACTGTAAGAGCAAAGAAAACCAAGGTTAAGAGTCTAAAGACATTTGGAAACTTCTGTTTATAATGCAATGAGTTGGCATCTAGTCAACAATACTAGAAGGCCCTGGGATAGAGTTACAGGTTGTGAGGGGGCCTCCTTCTGGTGGTGCCAAGATCTAGAGGGGAGACAGGCGGGGGTTATTCTCATCCCAGACAGAGCCCAGGTCCTGAGCAGTCCTAGCCAGGAGACTGGTGTGAGGCAGTAGGCCAGGAGCTGTGTCTCCAAACTGTGGATGTTGCACGCCCCAGTTGTCCCACGAGGCACAAAGATGGCCTTGGAGATGGGTCCTAGCAGTAACCGAGCTCCACTATAGGGTGAGCCTATAGTGGGGCAGCAGTCAGCTGAGTTCCTTGCCAACTGCAGCACATGGGCCAGCCCTGGTCAGAAGACAGCCCAAGAAACTTTCCCACTCATTCAAGGTCCCCAGGGCATTCACCAGCCGCCCCTCCCCCAAGCTGCAGCCATTTCAACCTTGTCTAAGGGTGTTTGGTAAGAGTGATGAGTTGATTTGTACTCTGAGAGGGAGAAAATGTCCTTCTGTGAGATGTGTCATCAAAATAGTGACAGCACTTGAAATGAACTGGGCAGGCCTATCACTTCGTAGCTGTGTCCAAGTGACATTCCTGCTGGTTTGCCTCATGCAGCCCTCCTCAGATGGGTCAAAAATGGGTTGGCATGTGTGGGCATTTGCACCAATTGGCTAATGCTTAACAAGGGAAGGAGACATGGGAGGAGGTGGAAAAACAAACTTAAAATAATAATAACACCTTGATCCACATTTCCTCACACTTCCTAAGTATGTGTTCCCAAGACCTTAACCCCTTGCCATCGAGTGGATTCTGACTCTTAGTGACCCTGTAGGACAGGGTAGAACTGCCCCATAAGTTTCCAAGTCTTTCCCCCTTGAAAAAACAAAATAACGAGTTGCCGTGGAGTCAGCTTCAACTCCTGACGACTCCACGTGCGTGAGAGCAGAGCTGTGGGCTGCACGGGGCTCCAGTGGCTGATCCTTCTGCAGTAGATCACCAGGCTTTTCTTCCGAGGGACTTCTGGGTCGACTCAGACCTCTACCGGGTTGATTAACAGCTGAGTATGTTAACCGTTTGCACCCCTCGAGGCTCCACCTGCACTTGGAGCCTTTTACTCTTTGAAGAGGTTCATAAAATAAAGTGAAACAAAACTCTGCCCTTTTTGCATCAAGTTGGGTTGTCGTTCTCACTGACCTTGGCAAAATCAGGTCTCAGTATTTTTCAAATCGGTTCCTCTTCTTTGCTCTTTGCTGTTCTTCAGTCAGGGGTCCTGGTCAGGGGCTGACCAGATATGGTTGCCCCATTGTTCTGATGGGAACCCCAAGGCCCAGAGCCTTTGTTTACACATCTTGTCTTCCTGCTCCTTCTTCCTCCATCCTCACTGCGGCCTCATCCTTACCATCTTGTCATTCTGCGCTTGTAGCCCATAGCGATCCCATGGGTGGCTCAGAATTACTCTCTCCCAGGCCCTCTGCAGCCCAGGGCAGCTGTGACAGCCATGTTCCTGCCATGGTAGTGGGTAGGACAACTGGAAAGCAGGCTGGGCCTCAAGCACAGCTGTCACCTCAGCTGTTGGCACCAGTTAGAGAGTTGGCGTGGTTAGGTGTCGTTGGGTTGATTCCAACTTGTAGACCCCATGTGACAGAGTAGAACTATCCCCTAGGGTATCCTAGGCTGTAATCTTTACAGAAGGAGCCCTGGTGGTGCAGCAGTTACAGCGCTTGGCTTCAAACCAAAAGGTCAGTGGTTTGAACCCACCAGCCGCTCAGCAGAAGAAAGATGAGGCAGTCTACTTCCTAAAGATGACAGCCTTGGAAACTCTATGGGGCAGCTCGACTCTGTCCTACAGGGTCACTATGAGCCAGAAATGACAGCAATGAGTTTGTTTTGGAACCTTTACAAAAGCAGGTCACCAAGTCTTTCTCCTGCAGAGCCACTAGGTGGGTTCAAACCACCAACCTTTGGGTTAGCAGCTGGGTACTTAACCGTTTTGCCGTCAGGTTGCCTTTAGCCAGAGCGTAAGGCCTCTATATGAGCTCTGGTAGCATAGTGCCTAAGGCACTTGACTGCTAACCAGAAGGCTAGTGGTTCAAACCCACCAGCCACTCCTCAGAAGGAAGATGGGGCAATCTACTTCCATAGTGATACTGCCTAGGAAACCCAAGGAGGGGTCGCTATGAATCAGGTCTGACTCGAGGGCACATAACAACAACAACAAAGGCCTCTATGAACGGTTTTTAATTTACATGTAAACAAACACAGAGGCCAGGCTGCCGGCTCCTGGTTTAGGGCTTTCCAGTTGTCTGTGCCCCCTCTGCAAGTTCCCCAGGAGCTGCCTTCCTGCCGTTTCGCTTTACTTTCATGAAAGCGTATTCATCAACACTGCACTTTATTGTCTTTTGCTTTCAAAACCCCTCAGTAGAATAAAAAAAAGTTTTGTCACAGTCACCAATTTACAAAAGGGCATTTAAAAAGTGATGCCTGAGGCATTTGACTGCTAACCATAAGGCTGGGGGTGCAAACCCACCAGCCACTCCTCGGAAGGAAGACTAGGCAATCTACCTCTGTAGAGATACCACCTCGGAAGCCCAAGGAGGGCTTGCTATGAGTCAGATACAACTGGACAGTAGTGAGTGAGGTGAAGTCTTGGTGCTACAGTCTGGATGGAGTGTGGAGACGTGTTGAGTGAGATAAGCCACTGGCAGTAAAGACAAGAACAGGCAACACATAGAGACCAAAGTTTATTAGGAGTCACCAGGGGCAGGAGGGAGGAGAGAGGAGGGCTTAACAGTAACGGAAAAATCACACTGATAAAGGGTGGGGTTGTACAGTGGATTGCTGTAATTGCTGTCAATAAGATGTCCACATGTAAAAAGTTGAATTGGAAAAAGTTGTGTGATAGATATATCTACCAAAACAACAAAAAGAGCAGGTGCCAAGCCTGTTTCAAACACCTCACGGGATTTGGTTCCTTGATTTGGAAGTTTAGAGTCATGGTCTCTCAGGGCACTCAGTTAATTGGCCTAATAACGTTTTTAGCGCTTATATTCTACCTCCTAGTTCATACCGTAGAAGCTGGGGTCTTAAAAGCTTTCAAGTGGCCATTCAAAGCACAACAATTGGTCTCTATTCATCTGGGATAACAGAAAAAGGAGAGTCAGGAATAAGAGGAAGATAGGGAATGTGTGGCTGATTCTCTCCATGAATAACTGCCTCCTTTGCCATGAGACCGGAAGAACTGCATGGTGCTCCGCTACAATTACTGAATATTTTGATCAAAGCTCCATAAAATCGATCAAAAGAGAGAAAGTGAAGAACAGAATTTAAAATTCTCATGGACTCTGGACTTCCTGGAGTCAAAGAGGATAGATGAACCCCAAAACTATTGCCCTTTAAACCTTCACAGAAATATTTCCTGAAGTCTTCTTAAAACCAAACAACAGTGTTGCTGAACTAGTGAAAAAGGTCTGCCTTGAGCATCATGCCCTTCTAAGACCTATGTCGGATCAAATGTACAGCAGCAACTCCAAGGGTTAGATAGGAGCCTTAGGGAGCAGTGGGTTTATGTTCATGGGAGAGGAACAAGTCAGAAAATGGTGAGAATGGGTGCACAGCTTGAAGAATGCAGTCAATGTCACTGAATTGTCCTTGGAGAAACTGTTGAATTGGTGCATGTTTTGCTGTGTATATATTTAACAACAACAAAATAAGTAAAATTTAAAGAAAAAACAAACAAAAGAATTAAAGTGTTAGCAAGAATCCACAAAAAAGTGATCACTGTTGAGACCATGACTTTCCAGGTGACAGGAAGGTCATTTAAGGGCCACCTCAGCACATGCCTTCATCTTCAGCTCAGCCTTGTTGATTCCCAGGTGCTGGGGAGAAGCTGGGGGCTTCTCTCCTCTTGCAGAAATGCTGTCCACTTGGCTTCTGGGGAGGGTGAGGCACTCAGGACCCCTGTCCTGGGAGCAGGCCCTCCTGGCAGCCCTGAGGCCACGGTAGATACTCAGTGCTGCTTACTGCGTGATAACGAGGTTCCTCCTTGCCCCTCAGCCCTGCTCAGCTGGGAAACTGGATGTCAGTGGCCTCAGGAAACCTCAGTATCACCCTCTCCTTTCTCCCCAAGTAGCCTAGAGAGGAGCAACGTTTTTGTTTTTAGTTCCGAGTTGACAAACTTTGGGATTAAGCTAACTGGTGCTTTAGGAAGGTGTACTCTGGTAGCATAGTGGCTAAGACACTTGCCTGCTAACCAGATGGCTGGCGGTTCAAACCCACCAGCCACTCCTCGGAAGGAAGGTTGGGCAATCTACTTCCGTAGTGATACTGCCTCGGAAACCCAAGGAGGGGTTGCTATGAGTCGGGTTTGACTCGATGGCACATAACAACAACAACAACAACTGTGTTGATATTGGATATGACTAGAGAGCCCACTGCAGGACGAAACCCCAGAGGGGGCCAGCTGGTGGGACCACCAGCATGGGTGAAGGGTTTCTTTGGATATGAAGCCATGCTTCAACGTTCAACAATCCAAACGAGGAGATGATTCACAGGTCCTGGAAGGGAGCACTCAAAGGCCATACACAGTGCCCCCAGGGAGACTGCAAAGGGGAGACTCGGAGAGTGCGAACAGATCTGGGCTCAGCCTTTCATAGGGTCGGAGTGGGGAGTGCCTTTATTTGTAGGCTTAGGAATTATTGGCTTATTTGAAGCAAGCAGCGGGAAACTGCAGGGTCTGAGGACGTCTGTAAGCAGGAGGGTAGGGGATCCTTATCTGGGTTGACAGCTGTGGCATGTAGGTGGAGACCAAGAGGTAGGAGGTGAGGAGCCCACTCTGAGCTGTTATCTAGGATTTGGCCTGCGGGTGGGACAGCTTAGGGAGGCAAATGGGCCTGCTGTTTTGAAACAAGTCCTGCTAAGTGTGGACCCTCATCTGGGTTTTCCTTCTGAGGCTTCTGCCTGTGAATTTAGGGATCCCTAATCTTCATTTAGGGAGCTCTAGTAGCATAGTGGCTAAGACACTTGCCTGCTAACCAGATGGCTGGCGGTTCAAACCCACCAGCCACTCCTCGGAAGGAAGGTTGGGCAATCCTACTTCCGTAGTGATACTGCCTCGGTAACCCAAGGAGGGGTCGCTATGAGTCAGGTTTGACTCAATGGCACATAACGACAACAACAACAAATCTTCATTGGAGGAGCTCTGGTAGCGCAGTGCCTAAGGCACTTGACTGCTAACCAGAAGGCTGGCGGTTCACACCCACCAGCCACTCCTTGGAAGGAAGACGGGGCAATCTACTTCTGTAGTGATACCGCCTTGGAAACCCAAGGAGGGGTTGCTATGAGTCAGGTCCAACTCGACAGCACATAACAACAATCTTCAGTGTATGTATAGTGGTTAAGGTATTTGGCTGCTGACCGAAAGGTCACTGGTTCAAACTGCTCCTTGGAAGAAAGATGAAGCAGTCTGCTTCCAAAGAAACAGCCTTGAAAACCCAGTGGGGGTCACTATGAGTCAGAATTGACTCAATGGCAGTGAGTTTGGTTTTGATTTTTAATCTTCATCGGGAGCTCTGGTGGCAGAATGGTTAAAGAGCTCAGCTGCTAACTGGAAGGTCAGCAGTTCAAATCCATCAGCCCCCTCTGCAAGAGAAAGATGTGGTGATCTGCCTCTGTAGATTTATAGCCTTGGAAACCCTATGAGGCAGTTCTACTCTGCCCTATAGGGTCACCATGAGGCAGAATCAACACGACAGACATGGATTTGGTTTTTTGGTAATGTTAATTGAAATGAGGGATGCTGAGGCATCAAAAACATGGAGTTTGGGTATCCTGTGGCACACAGGCACACCTGGGCCCAGCCATGGTATTTTCAGTTGTCTCATAAGCGTGAGAAACTGGGCAAGGAGTAAGGAAGACTGAAGAAGAGTTGATGCACTCAAATGTGGCACTGGTGAAGAATATGGTCCACGGACTGCCAGAAGAACAAGCAAACCTGTGTTGGAAGAAGTCCAGGCAGAAGGCTCCTTAGGATTGAGGATGACAAGACTTGTCTTTGGACTTTGGACTTTGGACCAGTCCCTGGAGAAGGACATCATCCTTGGTAGAGTCGAGGGTCAGTGAAAACAGGGAAAGACCCTCAACAAGGTGGATTGACACAGCAGCTGCAACAATGGGCTCAAATGTGGCAACGGCCGTGGGGATGGCAGTGTTCTCTTCTGTTGTAAAAGGTCACGTGAGTCAGAAGGGACTCCATGGCCCCTAACAACAACAGCCTGACACATACAAATGTTATAACCATGTGAAAGTTGTCGAGCAGGTGTAAACGGTGTCACTAACTTAACCCTTTCGAGATGGAATTATTTTCTGCTTTGAATTTTTTGTTGAAACGATGTGTTTTTGGAAATGAAAGTCATTTTGAATGAAAGGAAAACAATTTTTTGAAGTGATACAGATTCTGATATAATTAGTGGGACACATGTGTCCTGAGGAATCTCTGCTGCTGGGATAAGATGCAGGCTGTTTCTTCAGATTCATGTAGTTATACACACTCCTACCAGATAGCAGCACACACTGAAAGTGGGATACCGGGTTCCCACTAAACCTCACAGGCAGGAAAATAGGTGGTCACTAAAGGGTCAAAAGCCAAGTCAGGCACATAGTAGGAACTCAATGAACTTGTTTACAATGCATGAATGATCACACTGGACCTTTGAACATGAGGCAGAAAAAGAATGACAAGGGTGTCTGAATCCCCCAATCTCGAGTCTCCCCTTGTTCTTGCTTTAAGAGCAGTGGATGTGCCAACGTTAATTTTTAATATCTAGGAATGTCCATGTGTTAGCCGGAGGCTAAATAGAAATGTCAGTGACTCTAGAGAGACTTGGCAAAGTGACAGGAGAAAAAGGATGGGAATGGCTTCTGCCCGAGGGTGTGCAGGGAAATCCCGCGGTGCCATGAGGGATGTGTCAGTGACGCGATTTCAAACGGCTCTTCCCTTATTTCTGTTTGTCTGCATTTTCCTTTCTCTTCTGGCTCATTCCTCCTGAGTCCCAGCCTCCCTTCATCCCCCATCTTCTCCTCTTTTCTCCAGGGACTCCCTGTAGTCCCTCTGCTTCTGTCCCCAGGGAGGAGCGGATCAAATTCATTCCTGCCTGGGGCCTGGAATCCAGGCGTCCCTGGGGAGGCACAGGCCAGCCAGAGATCGAAGAGAAAGCGGAAAGCACAGGGGGACACCGGAAGACCCCGGGGAACTTTTCACAGAAGAGCGAGGGGGCTGGGGCCGGAGGCCCCAAGCGCCAAGGCCAGGCTTTCATATGGAGCGTCCCGCTCGACATTGTTGTCCCTCCTCCCGTCCTGGCCACAGAGCCTGGGACCCCAACGGCCTGGGCTTCCTTCTTGAACAATAAACAATACCAGGGACAGGTGTGAGGAGCTGGGACTTTGTGGAAGAAATAGATCTTAGAGGCCTGGGAGCTCTTGGGATCGTCTGGGGGCATGGATTGGATAGCTGCGCCAGGAAGCGTCATTTGAAGCCCCTTGATTGCATTATTTACCCCTGTTGAGCCAAGACCAGCAGCTTCCCAGGAAGCTTTTAACATTCTGCATTAGGCTGCAGCATCCCGGGGCTCCAGGGACAGAGAAACAAGGATCTTCAATTATACATGGCCCAGCGGGCAGGCCCAGGGTCTGCAGGGAGAGAGGGTGGGCGTGGCTGGGCCTGGCGACCCCCCAGCTGCGCCCACCAGTGCTGTGCCTGCCTCCGGAGATGCTGGGGAGTGAAAAAGCCCTCGGATCAGCGAAGGTGAAAAGGGGAAAGAATTGTCTAGAGATCCACGCAAATGGGACCCCTTAGCCTGTGAGAACAGGATGGAGAGGCGGGTCTTCTCTGGGTTCCCAGGTCTCCACCAGCACGTGCTGGGCCCTGGGGTCTTGGTGTTTGGGAAGGCTGTGAGGTTGTCCAACCCAGACCCTTAGTGCAAGGATGACACTGCCCAGAAGGGGACGGTGATCTACCCAAGGTCACACAATGGGTCAGCGGAAGTACAGTGTGAGGGTCAGAGTGCACCCAGAAGGGCTGTTGGGGAAAGCCCAGAGGTTGAAGGAAGGGGAAAGCTTAAACTGCTTGTCCTAGGCGTTGTGACACAAGGATGCTGTCCCCTGGGAAACTGAGTCCTTGGGGCCTGAGGGCCCTCCAGCCAGACCTCAGGTTTCCGTCCACCCTGGGGGTGGGCCCCAGTTTTAAACACACGCTGGGTAGAAATGATCAGGGGTGTTTTTAGATTCCCTCCAGTTGTGGTAATCACTGAGAAACACCCAGTGGCCGTGGAGACAGCATGGGCCTGGGCCAGCAGCCTCCAGCTCTGTGGATGGGGACTGGCTTGCTGGTGGCCCTTCCCAGCCTCCTGCACAGGCTTGGGCAGGCTTCTCCAGCTGCCCATGGGGCTTCCTCTTCAGCTTCTATTAGCTGAAGAGGAGACCAAGGTCCCCAGACATAGCACTCCTATAGCACATGGCAACAGGCAGCAGACTGGCAGTCCAGCCCCGGTCCCTAACCTGAGCCTTCCCCATACCTGACACACAGGGACATACAGGACTTTCTGGGAGCCTCTGGTTGAAGCCTGCCAACAGTATCCTTGGTTGCTGTCCCACCGATGACCCTCGGCCCTGATTCCTGCTGCCAGGAGCTCTGTGTATGTGTGTATATGTGTGTGTATTTGTGCACGTGTGTGTACAGATTTGTTTGTGTATACATGTGTTTGCTAGTGCACGTGTGTGTGCATATGCATATTTGTATATGTGTATGCATATGTGTATTGTGTGTGTGTGTATGTATGAGTGTGCATGTGCATGTGTTTGGAGGCGTAGTGCCTAAGGCATTTGACTGCTAACCAGAAGGCTGGTGGTTCAAACCCACCAGCCACACCTTGGAAGGAAGGTTGGGCAATCTACTTACATAGTGATACCACCTCGGAAACCCAAGGAGGGGTCACTATGAGTAGAAATCGACTCGATGGCAGTGAGTTTTGTTGCTTTTTTTTTTTTTTTTTTTTTGAATAAGGCATTTGACTGCTAACCAGAAGGTCAGAAGTTCAAACCTACCACTCCACAGAAGGAAGACAGGACAGTCTATTTCCATGAAGATTTACAGTTTTGGAACCCAATGAGGGTTGCTCTGAATCGGAATTGACTTGATGGCAGTGAGTGTGGTTTGGTTTGGATGTATATGTGCATGTGTGTATTTCTTTATATATGTATATGTGTGTTTCTGCATGTGTATGCACGTGTGTCTGTATGTGCGTGTGTGGGTTGGGCACAACCATCTGTCCTATCCCAACCACAGAGACCAGGTAGTGCATCTCCGGGATGGGAGGGGGCAGGGCTGGGCTTGATGCAGTCCCTGCAGAGGAAGTGGGTACCAGTGTTGCCTCTGGTTCTCTAGAAGGGAGGTCCTCTCTTTGTCAAGGGACCCACTGAATGTCACTCTCCTGCCTATAGGGCTAGAAGCTTCTCTGTTCCCACTGTCCTTGGGACCAAGGCCCAAGTCCTTACCATGATCTATGCCCACATCCACTTGTCTCAGTTCACAGTGCCCAGCCTGACCACTGCGCCTCCAGCCTCTAACACTGGCCTCCCTGAGTGACAGGCTCTAACTACCCCTCCTCACCTTTCAGGCACAGCTGGGCTCAGGGGCAAAAGCTCAGTAAGTGGGTACACAGACTGGAATGTGAGGATAGGTGGCACTGGAGGGGCCTGAGGACCCTCAGGCTGCCCCCCCCCCCCATAGTGCTGGGGTTGGCTCTGCAGGGATGTTCTTCCCGCCCTTGGAGAGGCAGTGTCCAGCCTGGGTGGCAGAGAGTCTTAGAGTGTCCCAAACCAGCAGGGGAGGTGGCTCTGGCCAAGGGCACAACTGAGTTCACAGACAGGGAAGCCCAGCCAGGTCAGGAACAGTGGCCCTGCCTGGCCAAGTTTTCAGACCCCTCCATGCTTCCAAGGAGCCCTGGTTATGCAGCAGTTAAGCACTTGGCTGTGAAACACAAGGTTGGTGGTTGGAACCTACCAGCCGTTCTGCAGGAGAAAGATGAGGCAGTCTGCTTTCATAAAGATCTGCAGCTTTGGAAACCCTATCGGACAGTTCTACTCTGTCTTATAAGGTTGCTATGAGTCAGAATCGACTCAATGGCAGCGGGTCTGATTGACTGATTGATTTTTTCCTACTCCCCAAGCAGGGAAGAGGAATGTAGGGGGTAGAGGGCTGGAGAGACATGAGGGGCGGTGCTGTAGCCTCCATCCGGATCATGCAGGCTGGGGACTGCAGGGCAGACCGTAACTCCAGGGCTGCAGGGGCCCCAGTGAAGTGCCCTCTGTGATCTGCTGAATACTGACAGTCCAGGCTGGATGAACAACTCACAGCCTTAACATTTATTTCTGCAGGAGGCTCTGCTTCCGTGTTCTGGGCTGAGTGGGCCTCCTGGGGCAGGCTCTGGGCAGGGTGAGGCAAGCCTAGCCCTGACTCACTGCCCACATCCTCACTAGAGAGCCCTGAGGGTATGGGCGAGGCCAGGGAGACTCAAGTTGACCCACGGCCAAGGTCCCTTGAACTTCTCAGCCAGAGTCTAGAAGGAGGCTGACGGATAGAGGCTGCGGTGGCCAACCCCAGCAGGAGGGGCTTCTTGGAAGAAGATGATGGCAGGACCCTGGTGGGGAGGAGCTCCATGGATGGAGGGATGGGAGACCCATCTGATGGCTTACCCCACACCCATGCAGGCCCCTCAGCACCAGGTGGGCCAGCTACTTCACTTCTTCTTCCCAGTCACTCGTTTTACAAACCAGAAAATGGGGCCTCCAGAGGTTCCTAGCTCATAGACCACCCTCACAGTTTCTGTCTTCTCCCTTGTGTGTCTGTCTGCCTAATCTACTCTTTACAATTCAGAACTAACTGGATTCAGAGCCCACTGTACTGGGACATGGCCTCATTAATGTAATAAAAGACTGCTTTCCACACAGGATCCCATTTACCAGGATAAACTCAAACAACCAAACACACAGCCGTTGAGTCAATTCCGACTCTTGGCGACCCCATTGGGTTTCCAAGGCTGTGCACCTTTATGGAAGCAGCCTGTCTCATCTTTGTCCTGAGGAGTAGCTGGTGGGTTCTAACTAGTCATCTTGTGGTTAGCAGTCAAACGGCTTAAAACTGCATCACCAGAGCTCCCTCACAGGAAGGGAGCCAGGATAGCAATATGCATTGTTGGGAGGGCAGGAGCCAAGCCTTAACACCTAGCCAGAGGGCTGAACAAGGCAATCTCTTAGGCTCTTTCTGGAGGTTCCGTATCCTCTGTATCCCCAGTGTGGGGGTGGATGTCTCTGTGGGAGGTGGAGGAGCCATCCCCAGGAAGCTGGGTGGAAGGGCTGGGGTTTCGAGCACTGCAGGGTCTGGGAAGAAGCTGACGTCTGACCCAAATGCGTCTCTTGTCCCCCGCTCCATGAATGTGCTCTGTTCAGAGGTCGAGGGGAGAGCTCGGCTTTGCAGCTAGGAGTTCAGACAGCTTGGCTCAAAACGAGATTTGGTGTCTGGCAAGAATGCCATATTAAGGACTAATTTTTCTCCTGTTATAAATCCATTAGGAAATTAAAAATCCGGGCTATGACTTTAAAATATGGAATGGAATTTTTCTTCAGAGCCCCCTGGGTAAATTTTTTTCCTTGGTAAATGCAGAAATCTAATGAATCTAAATCCTCTCAATGAGGATAATGTTCCCAGAGGCAACTGCTGTTCCTTAACTGTTCACCGACTTTCAGCTCAGATCACAGTTTCAGCAAAAGTCAACATGAAATCTGACAGCATTTGCCCTGGGCTGGAACTGACAGCTGGCGGTCTTAGTGAAGAACCTACTGCGTGCCAGGACACACTGGGTGCTGAGCCCCTGGGCATGGGGAAGGGGGAGGGTAAAGAGAGGTTGCAGACCAAGATGGCTGAGATACAATGTCTGACCTCAACAGGGCACAGTTAGGGTGGGAGACAGGCCTGAGACAAAGCACACAGAGATAGTGTGTCAAATATGCATGTCAACCAGGACCAGTTAGTGTGCAAAAAGGGCAAGTTAGTGAACAAGCAGGGAGAGTTAGCATACAACCAAGACTAGTCAGTGTCCAACCAGCAGAATTAATGTACAACCAGAGCAAGTTAAGATATAATGAGGACAAGTTAGTGTATGTTCGAGACAAATTAGTACACAACCAGGATAAGTTAGTGCATGGCTAGCTCTAGTTAGCACGTGACCAGGTCAAGTTAGTGCATGACCAAGTCAAGTTAGTGTGTGACCAGGTCTAGTTAGTGCATGGCCAGATCAAATGACTCTGCACACATGGCAAGTTAGAATGCATCCCAGGCAAGCTTCCGTGCAGTCAGGACGAGTGGGTATGAAATCCACCAGGTGAGTGTTGAGCCAGGGCTAGTGGGGGTGCAACCAACCAGGACGAGTGGGTGTAGAGCATGTGAACATTTTAACACACCATCAAATCAGAAATCAGACTCCAGCAAACCCGGATCCAGAACAAAATGGGCTCTCGAACGGGGAATGCAGAAGTAAGCAGAGGTAGGCTTCTAAGAGGCCTCGGCGCTTTACTCCATGGGAAGGGCAGCCCCTGTTCTGTCTTCAAACCTATGCCTGCAGGAGCCATGAGTCAGAGCAGGGGTGTGTCTGCTGTCACGAGAGGTGCCATCAGGTAGAGCCGCAGGACCCAGGGGCAGGCCCACATAGGAAGCCGCAGCCGGGGTCTTTAGAGTCGGACACACTACCCATGTACCCGTGAGACAGCCGTCTCTGGGTTAATTCCTGCCCTTAATGATGATCTTAAATCATTAAAACATCTATAGTCATCTGCCTAACATAAAACATTTTTTCAAGGATTTGACCAAAGTGGTTGAAATATTAAACACTCATGTTCTGAGAACTCTTGAATATCACTGGTCTAGGATATTGGGTTTAGTCTGACACATATCCACCATGCTGGCTGAGAGGAGTGTGTGTGTGTGTGTGTGAGTGTGTGTGTGTGTGTGTTTAGCTGCTGAGTATTGAGAAAGTGCATTGGGGTGCAATCATAGAAGGAAGTGGTCAGACAGGGTAGTAAAGACAATGGGAACTTGGGCTGACATTATCGGTGGGAAAAGGGCATTCTGAGTGGGAAAGGTATAAGCAAATAAGCACGTCTGACCCCCCAAATCAGGAACAGCCTCTGACCCCCCAAATCAGGAACAGTCTCCGCCAAATGTCTTTCTCGGCAAATACTCCAACAGCAGCATCGACGGTTTAAGAATGTTATACACAACTTAGAGCTGTGTTCCTCTACGGGGAGATCTGCCCTGTGGTCTCAGGTGTTAGGAGACTAAGTTCTGGTCCCATCTCTGCCCTGACTAGCTGTGTGACCTGGAACACGTTGCTTCCTCTCAGGGCCTCATTTTCTCCACTTGTAAAATGAGGAACGTTGTCTAGAACTGGAGTTTATATCAGCAGAGTTTTCAGTACGTACATGCCTAAACCATACACCAGAGCTACGGATTCACAACACCCACAGGGAGCGTGAGGGCCTGGGTGTCATCCAACCTCCTCATCTGATTTTGGTGATAAGTCAAAGTTGAGAATCAGTTGTATTAGGTAATGTTGGCTTCTGTAACAAACAAGTCCATGGCATTTCTCTGGTTTATTCTCCCTTGCACAACAATCCAATGTTATGGATTCAATTGTGTCCCCAAAATCATGCTATAAATAGTAATCCCTATCCCTGTGGTTAAGGAGCCCCAGTCATGCAGTGGTAAAGCACTCAGCTGTTAACCAAAAGGTCACTTGTTCAAACTTATCAGCCTCTCTGTTCTGCATTTTCCCCCTTTTGATTGGATTCTCCTATGGAAGCTTTGATCAAAAGATGTGGCAATGTAATTCCATAAAGATGTATAGCCTTGGAAACCCCTGTGGGGCAGTTCTACTCTGTCTTATAGGGTTGCTATGACTCAGAATAGACTCAATGACCGCAGGTATGCCTGTGGTTATAATCCCATTCAGGAATGGGTTTTCTTTGTTATGCTAGTAAAGCAGTATCAGTAGGGTGTGTTTGAAGTCAATCTCTTTTGAGCTATAAAAGAACAGATAGGGTGAGCAACAAAGCAAGCAGAGAGGGGAAGCCACATGAGATCTCCAAAGATCTAGAGAAGAAGCTGAAAAGGACAAAGACCGTCCCCCAGAGGCAATAGAGAGAAAGCCTTCCCCTAGGGTTAATGCCGCGGGACTTCTAGCCTCCTGACCTGTGAGAAACTAAATTTCTGTTCATTAAACCCATCCACTTGTGGTATTTCTGTTATAGCAACATCACCAAGTAAAGACTCGGGTGACAAGTATCTCTGTCATCTTCAACATGGGGCATCTGCAGTCTCCTTGAGGGTCATCTCCATTCCAATCCATCAGAAGGGGAAAGAACGTGGAAGATACTACACAAAAGTCCTGGCAGGAGTGCACATGACTCCACTCACATTCCACCGATGAGCACGCAGTCACGAGGCCACACCTAACTGCAAGGAAGACTGGGAAATGTAGTTCACGGGAAGATGAGGCATGGCTTTGATCAGGAGCTGGCATCTCTGCCACAGCACTCATAGGAATAACTTTTAAGATTCTTGTCAGCAGCCATGTTCCTGAATGTTTGTCCCTTTTTGCCCACGTATGAACGCCATGTGGAACTTGTTTCATTCCACCTCCTGTTGGAGCATTGATCCATGTCAGTACTCATCCAGATGGTGTACCCCCTGAAGCAAGGCTACGCCTTATTCTTCGGTCTTTCTGTCCCCAAAGCACCCAGCACATATATTGCACAGATTATGCACTCAAATGTTAACTGGATGAATGAATTAAATGTACGATAAAACAAACAAAAAACTCATTAGCTAAGGAATGAAGGGCAGGAGTCCTGGTGTCTGTGGACCTCCATCATAGCCTAAACTATGCGGGCCTCCCCAAGCCTTTGTCTCAGTAAAATTGGGCAACAGTGGTTGTGTGAGGTTGTTGGGCACTATCAAGTTGGTTCCTGCTTGTAATGACCCCACGTGCAACAGACCTACGCCATCCTCACAATTGTTGCTGTGCTTGGGCCAATTGGTGCAGCCACCGTGTCAATCCATCTCATTGAGATCTTCCCCTTTTCCGCTTAGTTTGCCAAGCATGACGTCCGTTTCCAGGGATTGGTCCCTCCTGATAACATGGCCAAAGCTCAGGAGACAAAGTCTTGTCATCCTCACTTCTAAGGAGCATACCAGCTGTACTTTCAAAACAGATTTGTTCGTTCTTTGGACGGTCCGTGGTGTACTCAATATTCTTCACCAACACCATAATTCAAAGACATCGATTTTTCTCCAGTCTTCCTAATCTATTGCTCAGATTTCACATGCACATAAGGCCATTGAAAATAGCGTGATGAGTCAGGCTCACCTTAGGCTTTGTTCCTTAAGGTCTTCTGCAGCAGATTTGCCCAATGCAATACATCATTTGATTCTGTGACTGCTGCTTCCGTGGAGGTTGATTGTGCAGCCAAGTAAAATGAAATCCTTGACAACTGCAGTCTTTCCTCCATTTATCATGTTGTTGCTACTGGTCCAGTTGTGAGGATTTTAATTTTCTTTATGTTGAGGTGTAATCCATATTAAAGGCTGTTGTGTTTGATCTTCATCTCTAAGTGCTTCAAGTCCTTTTGGCTTTCAGCAAGTAAGGTGGTGTCATCTGCTTATCGCAGGTTGTTAATGAGTCATCCTCCAATCCTGATGCCACATTCTTCTTCATATAATCCAGCTTCTTGGATTATTTGCTCATCATACACATTGAATAAGTGTGGTGAAAGGATACAGCCCTGACACACACCCTTCCTGATTTTAAACCATGCAGTATTCCCTTGTCTGTTGGAACGACTGCCTCTTGGTCTATGTACAGGTTCCTCATGAGGACAAAGAAGTGTTCTAGAATTCCTACCACCCCATTTCTCACCTGGATTCCATCTTCTCACCCTTGGGGTTTGTCCCTCCTGTGTTCAGAATTCCTGGGAGTCAGAAACCACCCCAGGCTGCAATGGCCTTGGTTGGACCCGCATCCATGGACTGATCTTGCTCCATAGTGTGTACACAAACACCTACACACACACTCACACACACTTACACTCTCACACACACACCCTTGCGCACACAGCCACACACTCACACGGATACTCCCACACACGCTCCCCCAACACACACCATTTCCTGTTTTCCTTCCCCACCAGGCCTTTGATTCTCCCTATCTCCTTCTCTTCATGCCACCAGCTTCTTAAACGCAGGCTTCTGAACAATTCAGCAATATCTAGGCAGTGGGCCCAGTTCCCCCTCATTTCCTCCTATTGTGTGAGGCGAGTGTGTTTGATGCTGTGTAACCAAGGAGATGGCTGCAGCATGGTCTATGTCAGGTTTATGGATGAGAGGAAGGTGGTTTTAAATTCTAATTCCATGGAGGGGAGGAAACTCTAGGTCCCAATGACTTAACACATATTTGCAGAATACCCACTGGACTTGCCAGGCTCTGGCAAATACTAGGGGAAAACCAAAAAAACAAGACTGGCTTCAAGTCACGGGAGCTGATGGTGTTGCGGGGAATGGAGGGAGGGAAAACAACAAACAGCTGTTGAGCACCTGCGGTGTATTGGGGACCATGCCAATGAAGCCCTTTCCACTTTGCAGCTAGGAGCTAGGGTCAATTCATCCCCATTTTATAGATGGAGAAGCTGAGGCTTGGAGCGTGTGTGGCACAGTTCTTAGGCCAGGATCTAGTCACCAGGCCACCTTTGGGGATGTCTTAGACTGTTAGTGCTGCTGTAACAGAAATACCACAAGTACATGGCTTTAATGAACAGTTTATTTCCTCACAGTCTGTTAGGTGCCGTCAAGTCATCTCTGACTCATAATGACCCTGTGTACAACAGAACGAAACACTGCCTGGTCCTGTGCCAGCCTCACAATCCTTGCTAAACCTGAGCCCATCATTGCAGCCACTGGGTTGGTCCATCTCAATGAGGGCCTTCCCCTTCTTTGCTGACCCTCCACTTTACCAAGCTTGATATCCTTCTTCAGGGACTAGTCCCTTCTGACAACATGACCAAAGCAAGTGAGCTGAAGTTTTGCCATTCTTACTTCCAAGGAACATTCCAGCTGCACTTCTTCCAGGACAAATTTGTTTGTTCTTCTGGCAGTCTATGGTGTTTTCAGTTTTCTTCACCAACACCACAATTCAAAAGCATCAACTCTTGTTTGGTCTTCCTTGCTCATTGTCCAGCTCTCACATGCATGTGAGGCAACTGAAAACACCATGGCTTGTGTTAGGTGCACTTTAGTCTTCAAGGAGATATTTTTGCTCTTCATCACTTGAAAGAGATCTTTTGGAGAAGATTTGCCCAATGTGATATATTGTCTGATGTCTTGACTGCTGCTTCCATTGGTGTTGATTGTGGAACCAACGACTCTGACATCTTTAACAACTTCAATCTTTTCTCTGTTTATTGTGATGCTGCTATTGGTCCAGGTGTAAGGATTTTTGTTTTCTTTATGTTGAGATGTAATCCATACTGCAGACTGAAGTCTTTAATCTTTATCAGTAAGTGCTCCAAGTCATCCTCACTTTCAGCAAGCAAAGTTATGTTGTCTGAATATCTCAGGTTGTTAATGAGTCTTCCTCCAATCCTGATGCCACATTCTTCTTCATATAGTCCAGCTTCTTGGATTATTTGCTCAGCATACAGATTGAATAAGGATGGTGAAAGGATCCAACCCCAACACAGACCTTTCCTGATTTTAAACCATGCAGTGTCCCCTTGTTCTGTTCGAACGACAGCCTCCTGGTCTATGTACAGGTTCCTCATGAGCACAGTCAAGTGTCTCACAGCCCAGGAAGCTCGCAGTCTGGATTCAGGACACCAGGTCCAGGTGAAGAGTCTCTCTCTCTTTGGCTCTGGGGGAAAGTCCTCTCCTCTCACCCTCCATTCCTTGGCAGCCTTCAATGGGCATGTATCCTCCCCCTGGGTTCTGCTTCCTTCTCTGGGTCTAACATCTTTTTATATCTCAAATGTGACCAGTTTAAGACACACCCTACACTGATACAGCCTCAGCATCGTAACAAAGAGCCCCTATTTCCAGACAGGATTATATCCACATGTATAGGGGTTGGGGTTTACACCATGTATTTTTAGGGTACACAGTGCAATCCACAATGGGGTAAGCAAAACTAGCAAAAGAAACATCCCACCTTACGACACATGCTCTGGGTATGAGCCAGCTACTCGGCTTGCAGGTGTGCTATGGGGTTCAGGGAGTTGTCAAGTCTTAAGACAGGGTGCTGGGTCAAGGATGGTCTGTGAGAAGGGGAAGCAGCCAGCTGTGTGCCCTAGAAGGAACCAGGGAGTTGCACTGGTTGAGAGACACGATCCCAACCATGCGCTCCCGGGGAGAGTCCCTACCTGGGTGGGGAGGCTGAGCAACCCCAGGCTGCACTGGGAACCTCCTAAGTGGCCTGAAGATGTTGACCCAGCACTCGCTGTTCCCCTCCTCTCACTTCCTCTGCCCACCCCGCTTCCCTCTCCATCTCTTCCCCCAGCCCCTTCTTCCTCCCCTGGCTGCAGGCCAAGCGGGTGGGGTGCAGTATGGAGCTGGGTGAACTTAGATGTGAACCTGTTTCCTTAGAAGGAGAAAATTGCTTATTGCACAATGTGCCAAAGGGAGAGTTATCTTTCTCAAGTTTATGGGGCCTGTGTTAATCATGCTCCAGTGGGAAAGGAAGATTGCTGTATGCTGCCCTCCGGGGTGTCCCATGCAGGCCGACACCCCACTGTTGGAAATGAAAGGACCCAGGTGGATGGGATCTCAACCTGACCACAGCTCAGTCACTAAAAGGAGTCGCTGAAGCCTCCCTGCTCATTGACCCCACTGTCTGGTCCCACCAGTCCTGGCCTGGACCCTGGAGGCTGTGGCTCTGCTCAGATTTGACACATGACTTTCCTTTGTTATGCTAAGGAGGTCATATCTATAGCGTGTGTCTCAACCCAATTCCTTCTGAGATCTACAAGATTAGACACGGTACAGAAGCACCTATGGGGGGTCTTCATGTCATACAGAGGAACCCAGGGACCAAGGAACAGGAGTTGAATAAGATAAGGCTCTTCCTTGAGAGGTAACACAGAAGAAAGCCGCCTCCTGGAGCCGGTGTCCTGAATTCAGACTTCAAGGCTCCTCACTATGAGAAAATACATTTCTCTGTGTTAAAGCCCCCACTTGTGGTATTTCTCTTACAGCAGCACCAGAGAGCTGAGACAGGAGTCTTGGCCCCTCGAGGTCTCAGAGCTGAGGCTCTGGGTCCTGGCGTTCAGTGCCAAACCCTTCCACTGGAAGGGCCCCGGGAGAATTGGGACTTTCAAGTCCAAGAACTTCCTAATCTGCTCGGGTTTTTTTTTTTTTTTTTTTTTTTTTTTTTTTTTTTTTTTTTTTTTTTTGTGGTTTTTCGGCTATCTGCATTTTCAAGTCAAGTATAAGGTCAATAATGTCTGAGCACCCACGTGGACACCTGTCACATTCAAAACAAAACAAACAAGCATTGCCACTGAGTTAAAGTGAGCTCATGGCGACCCTGCAGGACAGAGCAGAGCTGCTCCATGGAGTTTCCAAGGCTGCAATCTTTATGGAAGCAAAAAGCCTCATCTTTCAGCTGGTGGATTCGAACCACCAACATTTCAGTTTACGTCCTAGTGCTTAAGTGCTACGCCCTCAGGGCTCCTCGCCTGGCACAGAATAGGTGCTCAAACATTTATTGGCAAAATAAATGAAGACAGGAGCATGGATGAAATCTCTTAGAAAGCATGAGAGGAAGAGACGAGAGAGGAAGGGAAGAGGGCTGCAGGTGGATGTTGGAAAAGCGAGGGTGGGGAGAAGGAGCCGAAGACAGGGAATGGTCTGAGCTGCAGGCAGCAAACCAAAGCCGAGAAGGAGAGGAGGGGATTCAGGAAGGAACCAGTGTGGCAGCGATATTGGTGACGGTTGCACCACACGATGAATGTGCTTGATGTCACTAAATCGTAGCATGGAAAGTGTTACACTGGTAATTACAGTGTTTCCTGTATTTTTACAAAAATTAAAAAGAGAAGTAAGGAACCAATTGCTGTCACGTGGACTCTAACTCACTGGCGACTGCTTGCATGTCAGAGCAGAGCTGTGCTCCACAGGGTTTCCAATGGCTGATTCCAGAAGGAGATTGTCAGCCCTTTCTTCCGAGCCCCACTGGGTGGCATGAACTCCCAGTCTTTAGGTTAGTAGCCAAGGGTGTTATCCATTTGCACCATCCAGGGATTTTCTTTGAGAAGGAGGGTGGCCACTAATGCCGAATGCTTCCAAGAGGCCAGGCCAAATAAGTACCAAAAGTGTCCATGGAGGACCCTGGGGGCCTTAGAGGGCATTCACTGACCTCAAGCTGAGGGCTGGTGGCAGCCAAGGCTATTGACTGGGTTTGGATGGGCTGTGCTTGCTCTGAGTCCGGGCCAGTCCCCGACTGACTACCTCTTGTAGTCTTCCAGGCCAGGGTGTGAACCAACGGACTTTCAGGCCTTTGACCTGGATCCCATGCCTCAGAGGATGGCAGAGAGGCCAGGGCGGAAGGAAATCTGACAGCACTGGTATCGGGAGCGTGTGTTCCCCTCCAGGCTTCCCCTCTGATCCCAGGTCTCCGTGGGCAGGTGACAAGGAGAGACCTTCACGACCTCAACCTCTCTGGTTGGCGCCCTGGGCTGACATCGGGCTGCTGGGCTGGTGTCGGGCTGCTGCTTCTGAAGGTGCCAAGGCTCGCAC
>NW_006921625.1:9006882-9008338 GCF_000298275.1 Orycteropus afer afer
GTGGGGAGCACAGAAACAAAGATGGCAAACCAAACCCCTGGCCGTGGAGTTGATTCCTACACACAGACCCCTGAAAAGCACCCGAGACGTTACCCAGCACGTTTGCTACAGGGCCATCCCTCCGTAGCAGTAGATGGGAAGGAAGGGGATCCCGGTCTGTGAAACACGTCCTCTCCAGCCTTAGAAAAGCCACCTAAAGGACTGGGTGGACAGACTGAGGGCAGACATCGACTCCCCAGGTAGGGAGCCTGCAGGCTTGAAAGGTGGAGTGACAAGGTCTCTAGGCTCATAGAGGTGAGGCTAGGATTTAACCTTGGGCTTCCGACTCTACCTCACCTGGGCTTCCACCGCAACACGCCACAGGAATCAGCATTCTCAACTGGGCTGGCCGGCTGGACTAGAAGAATGATTCTTATACACGAATCACTACCTTGAAGCAGGGTGGGGTCCCCACACATGGCAGAGGCCTTGGGGTGTGGTTAAGCGCCTGGCACTGGGGTCACACTGCATGCAAACCCACTCTGAGAGCCTCCTCTGTGCCTGGGGCAGATTCCTGGAGCTTTCTCAATCACATGACTGATTCTCTCTTTCTCTGTCTCGGTCTCTGTCTCTCAGGGTGATCTTTAGAATTGTTGTTGTTGTTATGTACCGTCGAGTTGGACCCAACTTGGGTTTCTGAGGTGGTATCACTACGGAAGTAGATTGCCCAACCTTTTTTCCAGGGAGTGGCTGGTGGGTTTGAACCACCAGCCTTCCCGTTAGCAGTCAATTGCCTTAGGTGCTATGCCAGAGCTCCTATCATTAGAATTAAGGAAGATAATCCGCACAGAGGGTTTAGACAGTACCCGGCATATGTGGGGTCTCTAGGTGACACAGCAAACTAAGTGCTAGACTATCGGCCAAAAGGCTGGTGGTTTGAACTCACCCACAGGTACCCTGGAAGAAAGGTCTGGCAACCACTAGTTCTATGATACACATGTAGGGTCACCGTGAGTTGGTGTTGAGTCAATGGCAGCTAACAACATGTCACTGTAACACTATGTGTCCACGTTTCTAGGGAGGAGAGTGAATTTGAAAAAGTGTCCTCCGGTTTCTTCTCCTAAAGAAATTGTGAGGTCTGGGGGGCAAGGATGGCCCTGCCCTTGTTGACCATACTCGGTAGACTGTGGGTCTCAGATGGAACCTCAGTAAATGCTTGTTGAGTGAGGATTTGTCTAAACAGTGCTTTGAACTGGTTCAAAACGGTTCAGTAATTGCTGTCATAAACAGGGACCTTGTATTTGTTGCATAGTAACCAAATCTGTTGCCCAAGTAGGAAATATTGACCTGAGTAGGAAACACACAGCTGTCCCCACTCAAAGATGGTGGCAGGCCACACTGCTTTGAATGTCTGTTGCTCCAGAAGTCCTGCCACAGTCCTGCCTCCTGAAGGTTTCAGGAGCCTGATGTGTGAACT